>NC_049984.1:1382745-1384692 GCF_000003815.2 Branchiostoma floridae
TTTTTTTAACATAGAACGGTAAACCCCTTGAAAATGGATTAAAAACATTAAAATGAATGTTTTCTGTATGAAAATACCAAGTAGTGATGTAATTTGTACTTTTCATCATGATATTGTCGGCCATCTTTGATTTTTACCAATTACGTCCTCTCATTAGCATAATTTATGAATATTTCATTATTGATGTTCAACTTAGATGTGTTAGATATTAAAGATATATGAAAAGATGTTTAGTTTAGCAAGAAAATCTTAAAATCCCCTTCTTTAAACCAAAATTAGTGATTTTTGTAAACTTTGCCTTTCAGAAACTCGTTGCCATGGCAACACAAAAAATCATAAACTTACCCAATTTTTTTTTAGATTGTTGCCAACAATATTTTAGGAAAACTCACCAAGTTTGGTTGTTCTAGCACAAGCCGTTTTGGAGCTATAGGAGGTCAAAGTTGCCGCGGGCACTTTTATCCCCCCCCCCCCCCCAGTCTGGATAGGGTTAACATCAAATAGGGACAGTCACCGCATCGTACTATAACAAGAACCACAGAACCGTTAATATCAAAAGTACAGTTTGCCAACATGTCAGGTTTTAAGACAAGCTAATGTCTATCAAATATAATTTCATAACTGAACATTTCAAAATGTTCACTTCTTGTCAGATGATGACGAAGTCGCTGAATGTTCCACCACACCATTGATTACAGCCTGGTGTGTGGCAGTGGCGGCAGCCATGCTGGCAGCAACAACGATAACTCTGTAGTAAGTACAAATTGGCTTGTGTTACTTTGAAATGCAGATTTACTCCAAAATGCCAATTGCAACAACGGATGTACTCTAAACAGACTGTACTACCCTGTTTGAAGGTCGAGCTATGTATATGTCAGCTGAAATGATACGCTATACGTCAGGTTACCTTTTCAGCTCATCAGAACAATTACAGGCCCATTTGTTTAGACGTTTATCCTTCTGAATCAAACATAGATTAATTGTTTTGTTTAAACATATCGGTCACAAAGGCGCTCGTTGGTCGTTGTTGTATTGCAGCGTCAGAAAAAGACTCGAGTTGAAGCGAATACAGACCATAGCGCCCGAGCATCATTACGAGGCCATCGACCTGCAGGACGCGAGGCTACAAGACATGAACCTTAACAAGAAGATGCCACTACCGCCCATCGGGAGGCAGCTACAGCCGGACATTAACCCGTTACCACCCACTGGGAGACAGCTTCAGTCCTATGTAAAGTCAGTACCATACGCGGGGGCACCACGCGCTAGGAATCCAACACATCACATGCGCCTGCCGCCTGTCAGACAAAAGTTCGGCGCTCCGGCCCAGCCACCCGCCAGGCGCCCGAGGGTCCGGAAGAACACCGACTACAGCACCGACAGCAGCTACGTGTTTGACAACGAGACCAGTGAAAGTGACACCGAAGTGGAGTAGCTGATAAAGAGACCACCAAAACCCTTTTTCTCCACTTGTACTGACAAAATTTTGTATTTCGCTTAGTTATGTTTATGTCCTTGTATATATATGTATAGTGGTGGTATAAATATAAGTTGATCATCTGTCTTATCTGTCAAAGTGAATAAAAAAAAACTATTCTCTTCCTACATTAACAATCCAACACATTAACAAAACATTTTGATCATTTGTCTAATCTACTGTCTCGAAATAGATCGAAATTAGAATCAAGGGTAAGCATTTAGATTGGGATAGACACATGTCGATTTTCACAATGCTTCTTCCGAGTGTAACTTTTATAAAGGCGCCAGTAGATACCATTGAATTCCATGACATTTTTTTAGTTTGAAAATTTGACGCGCAAAGAGCAGAACTTTCAAATATTCCAATTACAATGTGATTGGGCTTGGTGACATTCTCAATGTGATAAACGAACGTTGGAACGTGAAGTACAAAAGCATGCCTTAATGTGTGTAATTGGAACCAGGACA
>NC_049984.1:1384792-1424391 GCF_000003815.2 Branchiostoma floridae
CTGTGTGTGTGTATGTGTGTTTGTGTGTGTGTGTGTGTCTGTGTGTGTGTGTGTGTGTGTGTGTGTGTGTGTTCGTGTGTGTATGTGTGTGTGTGTGTGTGTGTGTGTGTGTGTGTGTGTGTGGTGCTTAGGCCCCATTTCCACTAGAAGGCGACCCAAATAAGATATGTGTAACCTTAACTTTCTCACTGGGTATATCATACGAAACGTGTGACTGATAAGACAACAAAAGCTACAAGAAGGCAAACCTTGACGCCCTGTGTAACGACCTCAGCCAAGCCCCCTGTGACACCAACTTCATCTTTGACACTATGGACGATATCTGGAACTCTTGGTACACCATGTTTATGGACATATGCCGACAGCACATTCCACACAAACTAATCTCTGTCAATAGAACAGCCAAACCATGGATCCATCAAAACAAAGAGATCAAAGCGGCCATCCGACGAAAGCACCGGCTCCACTCCAGAGCCAAAAGCAAAAACACTCCTGAAGCCTGGTCTGCCTACAGGAAACAAAGAAACCTGGTCACCACCCTCACCAGAAACGCAGAGGCGGCATACATCCAAGAAGTGACGGAAGATGTAGAAGCTGGAAACACAAAGCGCTTCTTCTCGAGCTCCTTTGCCAAATCTGCTTTAGGAAAGGCGTCAACTGGCATCCCAGCACTCAAAGATGGGACAGATATTATTGAAATACCCGAAGACAAGGCAAATGCCCTCAACAACTTTTTCATACAACAGACTGACCTAAACGACAGGAACGACTCCCCTCCCACCTTCCAACCAACGACAATCCCTGAAACAACACTAAGCAATCTTCAACTGACTGTAGACGAAGTGCGACAGCAACTGAAAACGCTAAAGGTGGGCAAGTCCTGCGGTCCAGACAACATCACTCCAAACCTTCTCCGACAGGTAGCTGACACCATATGTGCACCCATCACTCAGCCTTGGTCAAGTTCCTTCTTGTTGGAAAGAGGCCAATGTAACCCCCATCCACAAATCCGGCAGCCGTCATCTCACCATCAACTACAGGCCGACTTCCCTGCTCAACATTGTTCCGAAAGTACTAGAGTCACTAGTCAACAAACATCTAATTAAACAAATCAATCCGGTATTGTCAAACCACCAGAGCGGATTCAGAGCCCATGACAACACCACACTCCAACTAGCCCGGCTTGTAGAGGAATGGACCCGGGCTATGGACAGAGGGGAAATAGTGGGATACGTGTTTCTCGACCTGCGAAAGGCATTCGACAAAGTATGGCACCAAGGGCTCTTGACCAAAATCCGTGCCCACGGAGTACGTGGAACCATGCTGAACTGGTTCCATAGCTACTTGTCGGACAGACGTCAACGAGTCGTCATCCAGGGCGGAACATCCGAATGGAAATCTCCTCTCGCGGGTGTCCCACAAGGTTCCGTACTAGGTCCCACCCTCTTCATCCTCTACATCAACGATCTACCTTCCTGCTGCACACAGTCCGACGCAAACCTGTTCGCCGACGACACATCACTCTCAACCAGCAACCGATCCATCCAACGTGTAGTCACCTCACTCAACAAGGACCTACGGTCGGTATCCAACTGGTTACTCCCTCAGGAACAGCGACCACCTGACATCTGAACTCACTAAGTCCACCAGAGGCCAGAGAACATTCATCTACAGAGCAACAGCACTCTGGAACACTCTCCCTACTGCTACTCGCACAGCCACCTCTACTGCTTCCTTCAAAAGAAAACTGTGGGAATGCCTAGGCGACCCTTACGCATAGCCATACACGTGTATATACAGACCCTGACCTCTCATTATTTTCACTCCGCGTACCGTAGGTACGCTTCGAGTGAAAATATTGTTTTCGTACCGTTTCTTCTTTCTTTCTTTCTTTCTTTCTTTCTCCTGTCACGACCTTTAAAGTGATTCCTCTCTGTCGTTCTTGGACCGAATGACTTGAAATTTGGCTTGAAATTTGGCACAAGTGTACTTTGGGCCAATACCCTCGGACGTTTTTTTCTGTTTTTTGATAGATATTTTTAAAATGATTTTATGGATGTTTTTAGGTGATAATTTGACCAAACTTTATACTTGTGCCTCCCGTGACCAGGTATTAAGTCCTAGAGACCCGAAATTTGGTATGGTAGTGCATGAGATATTTGCTAAAAGGACCCCGTTATCATTTTTGGCTAAAAATCACTTCAAAATGATTTATAAGCCAAGTTGGCGGGTTTTTTTCATCTGCGTTTTCGTCTTCACCGCCTCTGAGCGTCTCACCATATATGGTAAATGACGTAATTACCTTCCCGCCACCTGTAGGACCAGGTGGCGGCCGTGCACGTGGTCACCCCTGCTTGCTCTAATAATTAATATTCATGAACACGCGTCGCAAACGTCCTCCGGCGAATGCGAGTGTTGTTCGAATATCTGCTGTTATCAAATTCATGAACGACGAATAATGACACGGTGTGAGGGCATTGTTCTCAGCGCTATTGTCACCAAATCAAAGTTTTTTGATAGATACCTTTACAATGATTTTATGGAATCCGATGTTTTTAGGTTATTTTCTGACCATACTGCACATTCCTGCCTCCCGTGCCCAAGTATTAAGTCCGGATGGCCTGAAATTTGGTATGATACTGTGTGAGATACGTATCAAAAGGACCCCGGTATTATTTTTGGCCAACAGTCACTTCAAAATGATTTAAAAGCCAATTTGGCGGGGTATCCACGTATATTTTCACCGAGGTTCTCCGGATTTCGCGCGTGTCGCCATATATGGTCACGTTCCCCCCGTGCATCCGTTGCACCATATATGGTCATTGACGTTCCCGCGCGCGTGACGCAGCTTTGCATCGTGGCTACTGTAATTGAATTTAGGAGGGGAACCAATATGCGCCCGACACTTAGCAGAAGCGATGACCTGATTGGTCAGCTCGGATACAGCCAATGGGGAAGGGTCTTTCATCTACTTAGCGGCTGGGAGTACATACATGTACATGTCGCCGGGAAGAAGTCCGTTGAAAGTACGTGAAAATTTGTACTGTTTATAAATTGGCAACAATACACAAACGCAGTAACAAATTTGGGTAGCTTGTCGTCGATATTGTGTAGTTTTTGTTTGATTTACCCACGTTTAGAGTGTCGGGTTAAGCGATACTAGGCGTGCAGAATGCCGCGGTGGGAGAGGAGCAGGCGCACGCATGGAATATTGTTGCGCTTTGCAGTGACTGAGACAGTACTGTTGTTTATTATCTGTGAAAAGTGTACAGTAGTTCTTTTCCATAGTATATAATAGTACAGATCTTCAGGGGCAAATCTACAAGTACTAACGTTACACTATGTTGTGAATTGTGCATTGATGTTGGTTTTACAAGAATATATGTAATCAGGTGTGGCTTTTTTTCCTAATCAACAAACAAAAAGGATCTTCCTTTTACTCTGGGTGGCAGAACATGAAATTACACAAAGGAAATACTAATTATTGTATTCTACTGGAGGAAGATGAAACACCAACTGTTGTGCAGACCGGTGAGGTTGTGCCTTGATAGAAGGTGTCAATTTGACAGTGCTAAATTCAGTATTGGTCGGGTGCTCGAACTCGACTAATTCCACGAAGTCTGGCCTGTCAGAGAACACAATAGTCAACTGGCTACAAAGGTGGCACCAACAGACACAAAGGAGAGGATAGCAAAGTCAAGTGCAAGAAGTGTTCCCACATACATAATGAAACTGTGACAGAAACACCAGCTTGATGTATGAGCCCATAACACTGAGGAAGCCACACGGCGAAACATGTTTGTTGTGTGTCGGTTCGAATAAAGTTCCTAAACGGGGAACATGCGGCTCCAGCGTCTTTTCTGAAGATGTGGCGTAAGTGTGAACGGTTGGCTGAGGTCTCCTTCTCCACATATATCTACCAGCTTGATGTATGATTAGGTTATTTGAGACACCACACCATGGTATATGCTGTGTAATTTAATAATGTACTGTACTGTACTAAAAACAGTTTATCAGAACAATTAAATAGTCATAAACTGATTAGTTTATGTGGAAAATAAATGGGACTTTAAGGTTATAACAGACGTATAATTACTGCAATTGCTGCATCCTTTTTTAGACAAAAAGCATCCAAAACATTGAGATATATAAAACAGACGTCGTGCAAACATACAGTGGCTAATTAGCTTTGTTCATCAATATTATGTATTAGCTGATTACCTCTAAGTATAAAGATAGAATGTGATCCTTTTGTCTAAATACAATGTGCATTAACTTTATATGTATTTGTACTGATAATGTCATTGCAGGGCTGCCATATTGCATCATATCCAATTGGATTTTGTTTTAATGCGCTTCGCTAAAAACGGCTAATAAGCATATCTTGATAAAGAGTTAAAAGTGTAGTACAGTTTGTTTGGAGAGGTCTGCTTGTATGAAGATAGGTTATGCTTGTGACAACCTTGAATAAGTGCAGTAACTAAGCTGCCCTTGCCTTGTTTAAATAAGCAGGTAAGCCACGCTATTGTCTGCTGTGGATACGTAATACCAACGTTTAGGCTCGCATAACGTGTTGTATCTGTAGAAAAAAATACAACACAATTTCCGTTTGTGAAATAAAAACTTTTTTTCTTGAAGTAACACGGTGCCTTCTTTATTAATGTGTGAAACACTAGCATGTTGTGTGCGTGTTGTGTTCACGAAATAAAAGTTTGATTACCATACAGTACTACGTACTAATAGTATAGTAGCATCGTAGTTCCGGGTCATTCTCTCATGTTATTCATTTTTTTCAAATTCAATTTTGGAAGAGTCTATGTTTGCATAAAGATGGGGAGCGGAGTGAAAATAGCTGAATTTGCTCCTAAGCAAATACCGGCCTTTCTAGTTGTAAATATTGTTGTTGATAAGTGATGTTATATATTCCATTATAGATGATATGTATGTCATCCTACACCTTGTATATACTGTATAAATGTACTTTTGTATTTCACCTCTATCCTTTACGAACTTAGAAAATTGTTATTGATAAGTATCCTGTTCAAGTCCACATGTATTGTCTCTGTTTTGTCAGCAGGGTTAGCCCTTTGTAATAGCCATAGGCTAGTTGGGCAGCCCTGGCTGTGTATCCTGAACAGCCAAACCAATAAATAAAAAATAAAGTGTAAAAACAGTCGTTCATTTTCTATTCAATTCGTTGAGCGATATGTGAAAATTTAGGTCGCAGAGAGCGCCGTCGGTGAGAGCGCCGTCCTAGTGGAAAGAGGGTATTATAGCGTCCACAAGTATGTTGCACGTAATGCCCTCTAGCGGTTTGCTCAACAAATGCAGCTGACGAAAGATTTTCCAATATGGGAAGAAGGCTAATCTACAACGCCTTCCTACAAATGAGAGGTCGCTAACCCGCCTTAGTGTAAAATACAATTCTGGTGGTCATCTCCCTCACGTTAGGTCCGCCACGTGCATTTCTCATCACAATCTTCTGTGAACTTCCTTTCCATTCAAGGCATCATTTTGATAAAGACCATCCTATTTCACGGAGGGTCGTTTCCAGTAGACCTCACCTTTATACCACGTAAAAACAATTCAATATGGTATTCACCGTTAACGGGCTTGAATGACACCCGCATGGAACAATCTTATGGTGTAAGATTGTAGCGTTGATACCATCCGACCTATTTACTAATATTATTGTGGCTAGCAACAAATAGAAATCTCGTAATCTCGTACTCGTAAAATACGGCTTTACGAGATCCACGGATGATTCCAGCCTTTAGGATTTTATTTGCACCCATTTTACTGAGAGATTGATTTTTATATATATCTGCACTGATATACGCGGATGGCAAGCCTATACTAACACTAACCTTTACGGCCCCAACATTTTATTGCCGCTATTCTATGGCTATCTCATTCCTAATCGGCCACTCTGCCCGACACACAGCTATGATGGAGGTTCTGTGACGCTGTCTATATCCATTTCTATGTAAAAAACTCTACCGACATGCCTCCAGGCTTCGCAAGGAAACACCACTGGGAAATAAAGTGTAGGCTGCGAAATTAGTCCGATTAAAAGACCCAATTTTGTTTATCGCTCGACTCGTGGGCAAAACGCGTCCATCAAACCGATAACTGGTTTTTTTGTGTAACGACGAATGAAGATCCATCACGTCAATGGCGCGGAAAGGAGCAGTAGTATCCCCGAAAGATAAGAGACTTTATTATTACGTACATACGACTTTATTTGGATCCACAATGGTGAGATCGAGTGGCGCAGCGGCAGCGTGTTTGGCTCAGGACCTAGCGGTCTTGAGTTCGAATCCTAAGGCCGTCCCTCAGATAGGAATAGGACGTTAAGTGGAGGCCCCGTGTTTTGGGAGAGCCACACTCCACGCACGCTAAAAACCGACCACACGTGCGATGTTTCGGTGTGCGATGGCGCAAATCCTTCCGACTAGAATTGGTGATTCTCTACAAATCACCCGGACTCCAGGAAGAATACTGACATATCAGTCACTAATGGAGATCTGTATGAAACCAAACCAAACCAATTAGGTCGGCTTTGTGATAGCGTGATGTGTTCTCATCGTGGCGGGTTGTAATAAGTAGGTTATTTCAAGCGACACCGACACAAAAATGTTGCAAGTTTCTTACTATCAAGTCTTAGCACAGTCTTGCAGACTACACGCAATATTACATCGTCAAGATTTTCAAGGACCTCCTTGCTCCTAAAGGAAAGATGAAATCTTAGGTAATAAGTTGTTACAGCTGGAAGCCTTTTAATAAAAGCACTTATCAGTTACTCTATAAGGACTGAAAAAACTGATAAATGTAGGATGTTGATAAAGCCATCCAGACATATCTTTGCGTGGGTTTACTGGGTCACGAGGGCAAGGAAAATGGCAGGCGGTTTATACGTAAGAACAATTTATGCAAAAAAAATGAGTTACTCAAGCAACTGGATACAATTTTAGAACCTTTAGACGTTCAGATAGTTCCACTATTGTTCCACTATATTTCGACACCATCGGGTTTTAAACGCTGTCTAAGTCTAAGTCTAATTAATAATAAGATGGACTTTCGGATAAAATCTGTCTTTTGGGCGGGAACTGTATCACTAATCAACAGTATTTGATGCTATTCTAGAGCCAATATCAAAAGTTAAATGCCTCTTGTCTTTAGTAAACAGCTCAATGTCCCTTGTCATCAGTGTTGAAAACATATTCTGACTGGTAACTTAAAGGTTCGTCGTTACAGAAGAACATTATATGGTTTTCTACAGGACGATTTGCCTCTCCGTGAAAAATTCCAAAACGTAATCGTTCTATTAAACAACAAGCCACAAGCTCCCTGATAACGGGAGTTTTGTAGTCAGTTGTGTGTTTGTAAGTGTGCTTATTGTATGGCCGTATGTATATGCTATATGGAGAGCTCGACATGAGCCCCACTGGGAGAACTGTGCAATAGAATAATTTTAAGACGATACTGAACTAAATGATTTTAAAACGATACTGAACTAAACTGTGTGATATCATTGTTGTAAAGTAATATGTAAATTTGTCCATGTCTCCCTGCATGTTTGATCTGCTAAGACCAACATGACCTGGAATCAATGTCACTTTCTTTTATTTCCTGA
The DNA here is from genome assembly GCF_000003815.2 of Branchiostoma floridae. NCBI lineage: Eukaryota > Metazoa > Chordata > Leptocardii > Amphioxiformes > Branchiostomatidae > Branchiostoma > Branchiostoma floridae. Next base: position 1,392,429 of record NC_049984.1, read on the forward strand.
ATAAAGAATGATTTTATATGAAGGTTGGCTATCTGGTCTGGCTCTGCTCCAAAGTTGTAGACTTGCAGGGGTCATGACGCATGGCTGTACCCACCAATATCTGGGCGACATGTTTCATTTTGGTCGTACATTGTAAGTGATGTGTGTAGGCTTGTTTATGTAGGCACATTATTTAGAATCAAGATGAATGTGTGTATTCATCTTTGATTCAGCGCACAGTCTATGTTTCGGGGTGTCGGGCGGTGTCTGTCTGTGGTTGTTTAAACACGCTGTCGATTGCAGTCAGTTGGAAAATGACGCCAAGCAAAGGTCAAATTTGCCAGACTTACAGGAAACACGGTTCAAAAGTCGGTAGAACTGCTGATTAATCAGACTTGACAGACAGCCATGGAAAAGGCTGCCAATTAACAGGGAGGCATTTTGGCTCGTCTATTTGTCTGTAATTTCGCGGTTGTATATGTATTTTACATATGGTAGTGTAGTAGAGGTTGAGTTTTGTTTAGGCATTACGAAGTTTAGCTTTTGGCTTTTTGTAAGGAAATAGTGAATTAGCGGGAAAACGGAGACGTAAAATAGCTCTTGTGATCAGACGGCTATAATGAAGAGTAGAATCTTGTCATCATGATTTCTTAAACCATTGATGAGACAAAATGAAATAAAAATAAAATAAAATCTCGTGATATTTCACGGAGGTATGGGTTCTCGCAACTCTTGTTTGAGGTAATTCCCCAAAGGCGATGTGGTACCAAGCTTCAGACGAAACTCATCATCAGCTGTGATATCACTGATTCTGATTATACCTGTCAATGCTTATTATATTGTGGTATTTCATGCAGGAAAGTTTTCAAACTCGGAAATGTCACTGGTACCAATCACATGCGTCACTGCAGACTCCTGTACTTAACGTCAAATCTTTCAGCGGATTGGAAATGTCATTGGGTCCATATTACATCACATGCTTGTAACTCGCGTACGGCGTTATATAAACTAAAGATGTCAAAGATTTTAATCATACTTGCCAAACTTTTTGTACTTTCCGTGTTGAAGTTTACAAACAGCTTAATGTCACCACTTCCAACGACGTCTATACTAAACGCTTTTATATCAGGAAGTCCATTTGGAGTGAACCTACTGAACTGAATATATTTTTTGACACCAGACGCAAAATACAACACAATTGTAAATACAATGATGGAAAAAACGGTGTATAGTGGTTTACTTCCTGGATAAATCTCACAAGCTATCCGAAGGAACTCATCAACGGAGGCAGATAGTAGAAGTGTTCTTGTACATGACCTATACGTGAAGTTATACTTGGAGAACAGACGACATTTGTAAAAATTGAATACGATTTCCCAGCCCGTGATATGTACAAGTAGTAACAATTCTTGGTCCACAAAAACTAGCACACATGTTCAACATATAGACAAGTCACGGAGGCATCCGGTGGTCCATTTACTTGTGCGGCACTTCTAAGGAATATCTCAAAGGCCTCGGATCGGTCACTAAGGACACAATATACGCGAGAATACTATTAAGGGCTTTTCCATTGTACTCATGGAGAAAACAGGGAACTGTTATGAATAATCATTGTGTCATGTGAATCTTCCTTATTCCTGCATTACAACCTTTGTCGATCTGAGACTACTTACAACACTCAGGTCAAATTATCTATACATATAGTTCATGCCCTGCCTTATTCGCTTCTCGTTTTAGTTAGTAAGGCAACATTTCCAAACACATCCAAAATGTCGACTCGTGAGGGTGTGATTCTGCGAAAATGCTGCCATTCGGCCATCTGACATGTCAGGCAGGCAATATCATGGGAGTCATTAAAATAGGTGGCCTGAAATATTGCAGACATGTCCCTTCCTGAACACGCATGGCGGTAAAACAAAATTGCTGTCGCCAACCTTCGCTTTCCCAGTGACAACGCTTTTGAATGGGATGGACCAAAGTCGCCCATATGTCCGTGTATATTTCATGGCTTGGTCCTCGGCTAATGTGATCTTATAAGACACTACAGAAGACGAGTCGGCGCGTTCACAATCCATTTCTCCGATTAAAGGATGGATGACGCATCATGGTCCTGTGCCCTAGTTTTGATGACGTTGTGCACAACTAGTGGTGACGTTTCGCACTTCAGCGCACCACGAAGAAGTAGACCGACCAGTAGAGGAGGTTGAACAAGAGGAAGGAGAGAGGAAACAGCATTTTGCTGATTTCGTCTATTTTCTCGGCAATCTGTCTGCCGTCCATCTTTGTGACCTTCACTGGAGTCTCAAGGTGATTCTGATTCTGACAGTCTTCTTGCATCTTAAAGAAACTGCAGTTTTCTGTAGGCTCGCTGGGTTTCTCAACCTTGGCCTGAGGGGCGGGAGAAAAAAATGTATGTCATATGTTGACGTGATTTTTTTTCACTGAACTACACTTTTCCGATGCATATCGAATAATTTGACGGGGCATGTATGTCAAAATCGCCATTAAACTGTGGTTCAATAATTACCGCATATGTAACCTAACGTGCAATTTGTCGGCAAAGCGAAGTAAGTTTTTGACAGAGGCGCACTTAAAGTAAAAGCTACAAGAAACCATTTTTGCTCGGAAGGTAAAGGTAAGGAATTCGAACCTTTGTAGACATACGCTGATAAACCTTGACATGCAGTTGAAGGAGGTGTACTCAGAAATAAAAACTCTTCAGAAGATAAGCAAGATGCCATTTCTACTAAGAAATAAAAGTTTATGAATCTTTTCGGACGTACCCTGATAGTCCTTGAGATGTAGTTGACGGAGGCGTACTCGATGAGCGCCAGGAAGACGAAGAGTTGACAGACGAGCAGCCAGACGTCCACGGCCCGCACATACGACACCTCCGGCATGGCCTCCGTGCGCCCGCTCTAGGGGATACAACAGGGTAGTGAGAAACACACAGGCACACGTACAGGAACGTTTGAACACGTTTTAGTGACTTAACATAATTTGCCTTGCAACATTAAAACGTGGTAATTTCAATTGCGACTTACCAAAAACCTATGAAACAATCAGCAATGTCACAGTTAAGAGCACAGTTGTTAAAACACTGAAATTAATATTTCTTCGATGCAAACATGCCCGTGTTGAGCCTTCCATTTCGTTTAAGATGTTATCTCCAATTATCTCCAAAAGGCTGTACTGTTTATGTCAAGAAAGCTACGAGGGTCCAGTAAACAGAATGTGAAGGAGAAGGATTCTATCGTGAAGAACCTGAAGAGCACCCGGTCATTTTTGCTCGTTATTCACATTTTGAAAGTGTTTTCAACCTGTGTGATCATGGTGAGGACGGTGGTGACGCCCAGCGCTGTCCTGGCCGGAGCCGCGTCCTTGTTGAGCCAGAAGGAGATCCAGGACATGGCCACGATGCTGATGGACGGGATGTAGGTCTGCAGCAGGTGGTAGGACAGCCGCCGGGTCAGCGTGAACCGCAGCTCCCCGGTCGTGAACACCTGGTCACCCTGCGTTACTGTAAAACACACACACACATGGGTTCCGCAGAGGTGGGTACTAGGTCCTCTATATCAATATAATCAAAATAGGATGACACTGATGCACGAGGTACACCAAAGGGAGTTAACTTAAATCGCAGCTATCATATCGTGAATATCTGGTCACCCTTCGTTGATGGATTCTCCCGTCGGCTGTCGACAGATGAGTAGGCAGGCAGCCAGTCACTTGTCCAGGTGTCTCCTCATGTGGGAGTGCAGTCCTATTCTGGAGGCGCAGGGGCGGCCGCAGGTGCTGCAGATGAAGGAGCTCGAGCTGACAGGCACAGAGCACTGTTTCCTCCTCTCCTTCTTCTCATGTATGGCAGCAGCTCTTTTCGATTCAAAGGCCATGATTCCTGACTTACACTGTCTCTTCCAGTCTGTTCTATCATGAGCAGTTTCTTCCCAAGAGTTAGTGTTTATATTGCAACTCTTAAGGTTTGCTTTCAGTGTGTCCCGGTATCTTTTAAAGGGTCTACCCTGGTTGCGGTGCCCTTGCTTCAATTGACCATACAGTAGCATCTTAGGGATTCTGCTGTCTTCCATGCGGACAACATGTCCTGTCCATCTTAGCTGGCACTTGACAATCAAGCACTCAATGCTGGGGAGCCCACACTTCTTCAGGACCTGTAGGTTGGATACCCTGTCCTGCCACTTGATGCCGCAGGTTTTCCGCAGGCATCGTTGGTGGAACTGCTCCATTAGCTTGACTTGCCGACGGTAAGTTGTCCAGGTCTCACAGCAGTAGAGGAGTGCACTCAGCACCACAGCTTTGTACACAGCAATCTTGGTGGAGAGGCGGATGCCGTGGTCTTGCCAAAGTCTCTTTGTCAGTCGGCCGAAGGCCACACTCGCCTTTCCGATACGCTGCATCACCTCTGCATCCAGAGAGCCACTGCTTGTTATGGTGCTACCAAGATAGCAGAATTTGTCCACAGTCTTAATCTCCGTGTTGTTAATGACGATGGGAGGAGGTGGTGGCACATTAGCAGCCTGTGATGGTGAAGGCTGGAACATGGCTTCAGTCTTGCCAAGGCTGATGGTGAGTCCAAATCGTCCACATGCATCTGCAAATCGGTCCATTATGTGTTGCAGGTCATCATGGGAATGTGCGCCAAGTGCGCATCATCATCATCATCATCATCGGTCGACGTGATCAAATGTAAACATGTTCGCACATGTTCGCACACGACGGGGTGATACCGCCCCTTTCGGGGTGACATACCCTTTCGCTGGCTAATTACAAGACGGGGATGCGCCAGGTCTCCCGTCCGGGTGAATGATGTAAATCACCGTGTGGCTGATACGGTATGGAGGTTCGCCAGGCCTCCAACCGGGTGATTTGAAGTGAATCACCAACTCCGGACAGAAGGGTTTGCTCCAACCACACCGCACCATCGCACGTGTGGGGGTTCTTTAACGTGCATGGGGTGTGACTCTCCCCATACACGGGACCTCCATTTAACGTCCTATCCGAGGGACGACTCATTTTTCACTTGAGTAAAGTGAGGAAAGTCGTGTAAAGTGCCTTTCCCAAGGGCACAAGACCGGCAACACGGAGGCGGATTCGAACCGGCGACCTCTCGGTCACGGGCCGTATACACTACCACTGTGCTACGCGGCCAAGTGCGCAGTCATCTGCGAAAAGGAACTCACGCAGAACGGCCTCGAACACTTTGGTTTTGGCCTGTAGTCTTCGCAGGTTGAAAAGTTTCCCATCTGTGCGAAACTGGATGTACACCCCCCGGTCACAGCTGCTGAAGGCATCAAGCAACATTGCTGCAAACAGTATGGAGAACAAGGTAGGAGCAAGGACACAGCCCTGTTTCACTCCGTTGCACACTTGGAAAGGATCCGATGCATCACCATTCTCTTGGACTCTTGCTTGCATACCTTCATGGAAGGAGGCGATCAGCGCTGTAAGCTTGTCTGGACAGCCAAACTTTTTCAGGATCTTCCACAAGCCTTTCCGGTTTACAGTGTCAAAAGCTTTGGTGAGGTCTACGAAGACCAGGTGGAGTTCCTGATTTTGCTCCCGGCATTTCTCCTGCAACTGGCGGACAGCAAAAACCATGTCACTAGTCCCTCTGCCTGCACGAAATCCACACTGGGATTCAGGAACTATGGTGTCAGCAACATGTGTGATGAGTCGGTTGAGGATGACCCTGCCCAGAACTTTCCCAGCGATACACAAGAGTGATATACCGCGATGGTTGTCACAGGATGTCTTGTCCCCCTTCCTCTTATATATGTGCACTATGGTTGCATCCTTGAAGTCTTGTGGGACTTTTCCCGCTTCCCAGATGGATCTGAACAGAGACGTCAGTTTCTCCAGCAGTGCATCCCCGCCATTTCTGTAGATGTCAGCAGGAATGCCATCCGCTCCTGGTGCCTTTCCAGGTGTAGTTTGCTTTAGGGCTTTAGAAACCTCGGTACTGTTTGGAGGATCTGCCATTGAGTGCTTTGTTGGTAGTTGTGGCAAGGATGCGATTGCCTCGCTGGCCATGGTTGATTCTCTGTTCAGGACACTGCTGAAGTGCTCTGCCCAACGTGCAAGGATGTCGGCTTTCTGGGTAAGCAAGCTGGACTGATCCGAGGATCTAACTGGGACTGCGCCAGATGCCTTAGGTCCATAAACAGCTCGAAGGCCACCATGGAGTCTCTTCATGTCATGGATGTCAGCTGCTACTTGGAGCTCCTCAGCCTTCCTTTCCCACCAGGCGTTCTTCATCTTCCGCAGTCTTTGCTGAAGAAGTTGCCTTGCCTGCTGGTAGACCTGCTTCTTTGTACTGTTGGTGTTGTCATCTAGGTGGGCGGCGTGTGCCTTGTGCACCTTGTCGATGAGCATTTTGATGCCTTCCTCGTTCTCGTCGAACCAGTCTTGATGTTTCCTCTTTACAAAACCAAGGGTATCAGCTGCAGCACTATAGACGGCCTCTCGGAAGGTCCTCCATTCTTCTTCCACATTGCCTTGCTCCTGCTCAATGTTGGACAGAGAATTCTGAAGACTCTGCTGTAGGGCTTCCTTGTGGGTGTTAAGCCGAGCAATGTTCAACTTCTGTGGGGGCTTGTCTCTGGCTGTGTTCCTTTTCAGAGCTATGTTTATGCTCATCTTGCTCCTGATTAGGCGATGATCGGACCAGCAGTCGGCACCTCTCATACAGCGTGTGCTGTGAACATCACATCTGTCTCTTTGGCGCACGATCACGTAGTCCAACATGTGCCACTGCCTTGATCGAGGGTGCATCCATGTGTTCTTGCATTTGTCCGCTTGTTGGAATAATGTGTTGGTGATGGATAGCATGTGTTGGGCACATAGTGATAGTAGCATCATTCCGTTGGAGTTGCACTTTCCGGTGCCATGGCGTCCTAAGACGTTCGGCCAGGAGGAGACATCTCTTCCAACTCGTGCATTAAAATCTCCGAGAATGATTAGCTTATCCTTGCTGTTCACCTCCGAAAGAACTTGGTTGAGGTCCTCATAGAAGGCTTCCTTGACATCATCAGGGTTAGTCAGTGTAGGTGCATACGCACTGATGATAGTGGCAAAGCAGTCCTTTGTGAGCTTGAGACGCAGAGTCATCAGCCGGTCGTTGATCCCCCGAGGTAGGCTATCAAGCTTTCTTGCAAGCTCGGTGCGAATAGCAAATCCTACGCCAGAGGTCCTTGGGGCATCCTGAGGCTTCCCAATGCAGTAAAAGGTATAGCCTCCACCTATCTCCTCGAGCTGAGTTTCTCCGGCAAGTCTGGTTTCGCTCAGAGCTGCTATGTCAATCTGGTACTGACCTAATAATCTGGCAATGAGCGCAGTACGTCTCTCCGGTCTGTCTCCTCTGTCTAGAAGAGTTCGTACATTCCATGCCCCAAACGTCAGGGGCCTCCTTGTCTTCTTTGTCCTATTTTCTCGACCGCTGAATTGGATGCCCATGCAGGCACGGGTCTCCTGCCAGGGGCTGTCGTGTGGTAGGCTTTCTTTAGGGATCCTTTTATCTCCCCTTCCCCTGCGTGGGGAGAGCAGTGCTGTCCCTAGATAAGGCTGCTCTGTCGCTGTGGGAGGATACGGGTCCTGCCTCTACCACTGTCTACAGTGGACGACCATCACCCCACAGCCGCCTGTGTGCAGAGTCGTGGCTAAGAACTCCGAGCAGCATCCTCTGCCTGTTCCCGACACCATTTCTCCATCGCCACAGGACTTGAGTTATGTTAGGTGTTGGGTTGTGCCTGGCTTGTTTCTGGCGATCTGCTTGCCTGACCGGCACCTGACTTTTTAAGGTGAAGGAGGGGTGTGCAAGTCCTTCTCCACCCTCTCGTCTGCTGGCGCACGTAGTCCCACAGGTGCAGGGACTGCCACGTGTAGGACGGCCCCAGTAGATGCAGGTTTGTTTTCGGAGTATCCGTCTCCTAGGAGGACCTCCAGCCAAGGATTTGAGGGGTTCCTCCTACCCCTGACCCCCTGATTTGTATTCCGCCATGGGGGGTGCAGATGGTAAGTGCAGGCGGTGCAGATGGTATGTGCAGGCGGGTGCTGTTAGCCAGCTGCAGCTCCCCTGGGAACCGTCCCACCATGGTTGAACCTGCCAGGAGCGGGGGGAACACCACAGGTAGACCTGCTGGTGCTCCGCCCGGCCCCCGATGGTATCGCAACCCAGGGTCATTGCAGCAGCCGTTGCCCGGGGAAAACCGACTAGGAGGTCAGCACTCCGACTTTTTCCCCTCACCCTTCGTTACTGCAAAACATACACACACACCCTTCGTTACTGCAAAACATACACACCCTTCGTTACTGCAAAACATACACACACATGGGTTCCTCAGAGGTGGGTACTAGGTCCTCTTTTGTCGATATAATTATGATTAGTCTAGGATGCCACCGATGTACGAGGCACACCGAAGGGAGTTAGCTTAAACCGCAGCTCCCCGGTGGTGAACACCTGGTCACCCTGCGTCACTGCAAAACACACACATGGGTTCCGCAGAGGTTGGTACTAGGCCCTTTTATATCGATACAATCATGATAAGGATGACACTGATGTACGAGGTACACAGAAGGCTGTTAACTTAAACCGAAGCTACCCGGTCGTGAACACCTGGTCACGATGCGCCACTGCAAAACATACACGGGTTTCGCAGAGATGGATACAAGGTCCTGATTCTATAGATAATAGGATGTTGCTGTTGTAGGCGAGGCAACGTCAACTGAAGCTATCCGGTCTAACCATTGCAAAACATCTACGTAGTTGCATCTGGTGTGCATACTAGACCTACTTCTATCTCTATGATGATGTTCATGATACTATTGGTGGAGGGGAGATGTACATCTCCAATTCCAGGCCCACCTAGTATACAGTGCTTAACATCTGGTCGTGCCCTACCTAGATGGATGCTGAGTTAGTTCCGAACATACAAGCACATAAAACCGACGTTCAGTTCCCCCAGCGTGTGCTGCCTCTCACCTGCCTGCAGACTGTCGCAGTCCTGGACCGTGCCGTTGTGACAGACGCCGCTGAAGTAGTTACACGTGCGGCACTCCTGCGAGGTGATCCGCTCCACGCTGGTGCACTGCTTCCGCAGGCAGTTCTCCGTCTCGCCGTAGTCGCACGCGCCGCCTTCGTACACGCAGATCGCCTCTGGAACAACAGACAAGTTCGTTACAGGTATACATAAATAACCCCTGGAACAATGGAAAAATTTTGTTACACGCAGATCGCCTCTGGAACAATGAAGAAAGTTTGTTACAGGAACAATAGGGCAAATTTGTCACAATTTCATTTATCTCCTTAACCATGTTGCGATGGAGCCAGTAGATGTCTGTGGCAATGTTACGTAGTCACTACTTTACCGTCTCCATGCACGTAGATGACCTAGATGGCGTAAATATCACCTGCCATGGTTAATTGTCCAACATGGCAGCTGCTAGATATTCATATTTCTATCAGTTATTACAGTCACCTTACCTCGGAATTATACGAATGCAAATTTACAGGTTTGGCTTGTACAAAGTTAGACATCATACAATGAAAGACCTAGTAATTTTTTGCAACTTCTTCTAGGAGATGTTGCCATGGGAACCCACCAGGTAACACCAGCGAGTTGACGTAAGCAAACGTCTCCACCGTCTCCAGCTGCAGCTGCGAATGTAGCCCGGATGTACGCGTCACCACCGGCGTTGCCCCTGGAAACCAGTATGTCGACCATCCCCACAGGATCCGTGCGCCGCCCACTGGGAAAGGAACGGCTCAGTTAGCTTTGCACTTGTGTTATTTCATTGCCTCTCTTATCGCACAATATAAGATTAGCAAAGATGTTTTACTTTTCTTATTCATCATGTCTTTGGAATCTTTAACCGTTGTTGGGTGGATATTATGCAAGAATATAAAAGAAAATAGCTAATAAGGTACATCCTAATGGCCCTAACGGTAGTCAAAAGCTGTAACCATACCCTAAATGATAACCGAATGTAAGTGTAACAGTAACTTTAGCGCTATATGTGAGTCAATGGTATAAATTCCAATGCATGATGTTACGTGTATCATCACAAGCAAGCTGTGACACTTTGGCCCAACTTATTGTGATTTATAACTGTAATGTCCTAACTTTTCATACTACAACTCTTGTGTGAACAGCACGTAGTCAATTTTACACGTCGGCTTAGGCACATCTTTGTGGATGAAGGTCTAATCTACGGACAGGAAAGAAATCCAATTTCGTGCAGAAACTTCCATTCAAGTCTCCAGATCTTGGCGTCCTGCCATCTGACACGTCAGGTAGGCAATGCTGTGGAAGAAAGAGTTAGTAAAAAAAGGGCGGCCTGAAATATTGTAGACATGTCCCTTTCTGAACACGTATGGCAGTAAAACAAAATTGCTGTCGTGAACCTTCGATCTGCAGGAGGTACCTAATTGTTAAAATCTGTTTGAGATAGATATTGGCTCTGCCTGCTCATCTATTCCGTCATAGCCGCGGCATAGTCATGCAAATAACTATACTTTTATCTCGGGAAGATGTATTGGTGATGTGGGCGGTCTTCTTTCTATATGGGACTTCTGTCATCACCGCCGTGTCATCAGCACTGATGGCGTGTTTGGGCGGCGGCCAGGAACAGGGAGAGCAGGTGCTTTGTCGTGCCTCTTCGGTCGCCATGGGCTATATTACTGTAGTAGTCGTCTCGAATTAGACTTGGGGTACGTCTACGCCACTAGGTGTACTGATCAAACTTTACAAGTCATGGTAAACTTTCGGTCAACCACAAGAATTTAGAGTAACTTTCCAGAGAGAAAGATGCAATTTGCATCTAAGCCTTCACTCGGTCGGATTGGTCGGGGTGATACAAAATATAGGGATGGTCGTCATATGTTGTACATTGATTGCAGCAGTGTAGTAAGGGGACTCTGAGACTGGAAAAAACGTCGGCAGAATCCCAAATATATTAGTCTTACGATTTTACAGTTTTTTATGGTCTTCAGTGACGCCATCATGACATAATGACGATGACAGAATTTAGGGCAGTTATGATTTCGTACTGCAGTAGCGATTGATTAGGAACAAGGTCTTAATTAAGAAATGGCAGGAACGCCAGTGGAAGCTCCATCACATTGTTTATACTGTTACATTAGATTAGAGTAGTTGTTAGATACTTGCAATAGTATATAGTTCGGTATCAGGTCTTTTCGTCCCACTCCCATGTATATTCAGGTTGCCATACATTGTACCTGTTACAATTGTCGCACAATAAAATTCTATTCATTCGTCGAATGGTTTTCTTATTGGAATGTTTTTTTTAGTGAGGCTATCACGAAAAAATGGTGATGACGATATGAACCAGATGCTCAGAAGTCCCATCCACCAGTCCCATCCACAAGTCCCATCCACGACTCATTGTTGCTGAGCGCAAGGCTGAAGAAGCAGAGAAAAGCAGTGACTTACGGATGTTGAAGAGAACGCTGCACTTCTGCCTGTCCAGCGGGTAGGCCTGGAGCTGCATCAGACACGTCACCTTCAGGGTGTACCTGCACGGGAGGGAACAACAGGGTCATTTCTCTGCGAACTGGTAGCTGCTTCAGTTGTTTCCCCCGATAGGAAAAATGTTTTGTTACTGTGTTCTTCTTCTTCTTCATCTCCTGTCAAAGATTAGAACTGCTGTGAACCAATCAGAGATTAGAACTGCCAGTGACATCAGTATATTACCTGTACAGCAATTATGAACTTGGCGTCATAGTAAAACTCCCCAAGAAAGGGAACCTCTCGGACTGCAACAACTGGCGGGGCATCACTCTTCTGTCGATCCCGGGAAAGGTGTTCTGTGCGGTGCTTCTGAGAAGATTGAAGAAAGCTGTGGATTGCAAACTGCGAGAGGAGCAAGCGGGGTTTCGCAGTAACCGCTCGTGCACAGAACAAATCTTCACACTCCGTAACATTGTTGAACAATGTCTTGAATACCAAACACCACTAATGCTGAACTTCATAGACTTTAAAAAGGCATTTGACAGCATTCATAGAACATCTCTCTGGAATATTGCTCGCTCATATGGTATACCAAAACAGTTCGTTAGTATATTTAAGAGCCTTTACGCAAACTCAAGATGTTGTGTCAGGACAGAGGGAGGAACAACAGATTTCTTTGACATTGTCACGGGCGTCAGACAAGGATGCATCCTTTCCCCGTTCCTGTTTCTGCTGACCATCGACTTTGTCTTGAAGAAGACTACAGAAGATGGTAGAGAGGGGGTGAGATGGAACGGAGAGGAGAGACTAGCAGACCTTGACTTCGCAGACGACCTAGCCCTACTGTCTGAGACCAACCAGGACTTACAGAACCTGACAACAAAACTGGAACAGTTCTCTGGGAAGGTTGGACTGCGGGTGAGCACAGAGAAAACCAAGGCAATGGAAGTGGGATATAACATCAACCATCCACCACTGAACATCAGCGTCAACAACAACCAGGTTGAAATAGTGGACCAGTTCACCTACCTTGGCAGCGTGGTCAGCAACAGTGGTGACGTAGAGCCGGATATCAACTGCAGAATCGGAAAGGCGGCTGCGGTATTCCGGAGGATGCGCAAGGTTTGGTCAACCAGCACCATCGATCTGGATACAAAGCTCCGCCTGTACAACAGCATAGTCCTGCCCACAGCAGTATATGCCAGTGAGACATGGAAGTCTTCAGCTAGACTGAACAAGAAGTTAGATGTGTTCCACCAGAGGAACTTGAGGAAGATCTTAAAAGTGAGATGGCAAGAGCACATCACCAACGAGGAAATACTCAGAAGGGCCAACTCACAACCCTTAAGTAAACTCATCACAGGGAAGAGGATGCAGCTGGCAGGGCACATCCTGCGCCTACCGAACCATAGGCATTCCAAGACAGCCATGACCTGGATTCCTACAGGTGGAAAACGGAAGAGAGGCAGACCCAAAAACACATGGAGAAGGACTTTCACTGAGGATCTGAAAAGAGCTGGCATCCCTTGGGTACAGGCAGAAATGGTTGCAAACGACAGAGGACGATGGAAGCTTGCTGCCTTATGTGCCTTACGGCATGGGAAGACCTAAGGTCTAAGGTAAGGTAATTATGAACTATTACTGTGATAGCAAAATCTGCATTGGTACTTATTTCTACTTGAACATTATAGTAATCTGCTAGTAACTTGGCAACTGAAGACTATAGGTAAAGCATTCTGCATTTTGCTAACATTTTGCCTTTCTATGCTGGGCCGTGGTCTACGAGACTCGTTGCAGGTAGTCTGTGAACTTGAACACGTGACAAGTACATCTGGTCACATAATTTTCCCACTCTCCCCAAGCTACGAAAGGTGATGAAAGTATGCTTATCAAAAGGTGTCAAAGGGCCGTCTATCTGGGGATAATTTTAAACACATTTACCAGTTCTTGCCAGAACCATATTTTATACAACATCTACAAACTGTAACATATTCTGATGTTGTACAACGTTCGGTACGTCAACTAGCAATTCTAGCTCTCTGCGAAAGCTGACTAATGAAGGAGTAGGTCTTTATTTGATGGTCATTTTGCACACACTGGCGGTCCCTTTCAAAATCTTATATTGAGTCACTTTATGCAAAGTGCTCGGGTACAAAACAAATCTACCATAACCCTATAAGGACCCATCCTTTTATTTAAATAATGACCAAGGTGCGTCACCCAACCGTAAAGTTTCTAGACGCGGCGCCAGACGTTTACCGTCCTCAGGTGTATCGGGAACCACCGAACTTTAATGCGTATCCATTAAGAATAACCAACACCTGGTGCTCCGTGTGCTCTGTGAACCGGTCTCTTCCCCATCCATTTCCCTTGGGGGTAAGCTTTAGCGTTTGACCCGGAAACTGGGCATTCAGGTCAGATCCACCTACACAGTACAGGCACCAAAGTGAACAAAGCAGTTATACTACACTTTACTTGTTTCTAGCACTTAGTCGCCATTTTACATCTCTGTGCCAGTTGACTGGAAAATAGGCTAATGGGCCACTTTTGCTGCTTCTTCTATGTATTTGCATGTATTTGTCTCCTTGAGTTTTCGACAGCCGGAACCAGCAATGGCAGTTTCTTCTCACTTCTGTGACATTTTAAGCCTAAGAACTACTGGGAGAATTATGTCAACTCAATTGTTCCATTTCAACATTGATGAAGCTCAATTTAGAGTTTACGGTGCAAAGATATACAAAAGTATACAAAAAGAACTAATCTTTTAAACATGACATATAGAGTGAATACAAACACGTTGATAAAGGGCAATGTTTCAGAGAAATCACTCTAGTCATTTTCATCATTGACACAGATTCCAAGTTTCAAGGGCAAAGTGTTGATAACTTTACGTTTGGATGTTCAGTTGGATGTAACATAGCACTACCAATCATTGCTATAGCTAGAAAAGAAACCATCACTACATCCATGGTACATTAGATTACCACATTAAGCGTACCGTTTCTGTTTGCACCGGCAAAATCTCATCGAATCTATGTCAAGGACACGTAGCTAATTGGATAGACACTTAGTTAATTGAATAGACAATGTGGAGTCCACGACTTGGAAAATTTATTCTGAAATGCATAGGCATATTTAACTAGAGTTCAACGAACCCATCTCTTCGCCAAATAATCATGCCTTTATTTAAGACTTTAAGGTCTTATTGTTCCTCACAAACACACAAACATTACCAAAACCAGACTGTGACCTGACAGATGACCTGGTAGCATCCCTGGTCAATCAGAATTTCATGCTTGTCAATTTAGACTTTGTCCCCAGTGTAAGGGCGTCCTCCAGCAAACCATCTGTATAACAGCTGTGTCCATAGATATAGGTCAAAATGAGATATATAGAGCACAGTTTATTTCTGTTAATAAGTTTTGCTGCAGTACCTTAGGAAGCCGCTAGGGGGCCCACTATCATTATTTATCTTCGTTTTCCTGACCAAATATCATCAGGATTTTTTCAAGGCTTCTCGAGTTATGCATTCCACAAACAAAAGGACGCACACACTCGGCCCGCTACCGTCCTAACGGAAAATGCTACGTCAACTATTTTCGAACACAACCTTCCTTTCCGCAGCCGCTACTTAAATACTAAATATCATGAAAATCCATACACAGCTTCTTGAGTTATATGCTGTTGGCATGGATTTATGAACTTTCCTCATTAATTATGCAAATAAGCTACTGATTTGCATAATTAGTATTACATTGTATAAGTCATCACTCATTCTATCTACATACCGAAAATCCTGATGATCTGTTTACACGTTCTCAAGTTATCCTCGTCCAAAGTTTGAACGGAAATCGGTGCCTGCAGTTCCCAAAAAGCCGCTAGGGGGTCCAAACTCACAGCACTTACTCTCTGTTTCAAGGGCTATCTACCACTCAAAAATCATGACCACAGCATGTCCAGAACACGAAGTGCCAAAATTAAAAGTTTTGCTGCAGTACCTTAGGCAGCCACTAGGGTGCCCATTATCGAACTTGACCTTCGTTTTCCTAACCCCAATCCACCTAACAAATATAATCAGGATCCATTCAAGGGTTCTCGAGTTATCTTGCATACAGACAAACGCACTTACATACAAATCCCGCTACAGCACCATAGGTAAGAGCCAGGTAAACCATTTTCGCACTTGACCTTCCTCTCCAAAACCGCTACACACCTACCAAGTTTCGTGAAAATCGCCCAGCTAGATTTTGACTTATGCTGCCAAAAACAAACCGCAAAATACATACCAAGCTCGCTGCAGTACCGTAGGAAAACGCCAGTTAAACCGTTTTCAAACTTGGCATTCCTTTCGACAACTGCTACACACCTACCAAAAATCACAAAATTCCATCCACAATTTCTCGAGTTATATGCTGTTGACCTACATACAGACCCAAGTCAAGCAATCTCATACTCTTCTTGGCGAAGAGAATGAGAGTACGCTAACATTGTTCGTTACCTGTTTGAGCATAAAGCGTATTCTACTTGGGCAGTTTCTCTCAGTTCAATGATTTCGCATAGAAAAAAGGATAGGGTCTAGAGACCTTGCAGGAAAGCATCACCACATGTTACGAGCGTATTCTATTTTGATGGTTTGAACTCTATATTACTCTCAGTTCAATGATTTCGTAAAAGTCTAGGATGCTTACAGGAAGTCAAGCATCACCACATGCAATGACTGTACACGAAACGTTTGAGGTTATTTGGTTGAACAATCAGCCGGTGACGTAAGGTCCATGGTGCCTGTTGCGGACAGTGAGCGGCCATGATGCCTGTTCCTCGCGTGTCCGATCGATCTGACAACGTTCCCAGATTACCCAGACGTGACGTCACTTCCCATCGTCTGTGACTCGTCAGTGCTGACACGACACCCCTGACAAATGACGTGTAATGACAAGAGTTTATTAGCCGTGGACGAGAGTTCCGTGTCTGTTGATGAATGTCAAATCAAAGGCGATTACAGCAGACAGCAATGAGCAGCAGTTTGTGCCCAGGCTGGTTGGTAAACCATCGATACAACCTTACTCTGTGGTGTCTATTACATAGGATAAGCTGGGTGTCAGGCACTTGGCAGTCTTAAAAGGTCGCATGCTACATATCTTGATGTAGATTAACCAGTTTTGATACACAGTTTGTTTATCCAAGCTTAAGCTGATTGGTACAGCCTCGATGATTAACCTTCCTTTGTGGTCTATAAGCAAGGTGCCAGCCACTTGATAACCGTGACAGATTATACATTCACACAGCATTGGGTACAACAGGTTGATACGCGTTGTGACATATGCTGATGGAACTGCCACTAAGAGTGACAGGTTTGCCACATCAATGGTCCACTAGCGTTGCTGAAGGGTTCAGTGAGAGTTATACTAATTGGCCTGCCAGCAAGACGGTAATTCAAGACGAATTATGCGACATTTACCCATTTTGCGATATGTACACGTCTGGTGATAAGACAGGCATAAGCTTCAGTCGCCGATGAAGTTTGGGGAGAACTTGATCTGATATTTCTGTTTCTGTCTGTTCTTGTCTCCGGTTCACTATGAAATTTTGTCGATGAGCTCTCTTGGAACTCTAGATATATGCATCTTAAATTGGCTGAATTATCTAAGGTACCCCAAATGATTACCTAAAAGTGTTCCATAAGAATTATAGTAATTGCTCTGTCAGCTAGAAGGTAATTCAGCACGAGTCATGTGGCGCTAACCCACCTCAGGACACAAGGGGATATCACCAAATTAGATAAAGCCGCTCGCTGAACGTTCAAACGAAGGGGAAGGTTACCAAAGAATCTGATCATCTAGTGATAAAAGAAGCATGCATAATTTGCAGTCATTAATGCATATGGTAACATTTCATTGCACATTCTTGCCCGAGGGCTAATTTTAGGTACAGTGTTTCATGAAAGGGGACAAACAAACAAATAGTGTAGAACAGTATAGACTATGTCTACTCTAGTCTAAAAGCTAACTCTAAACTGTAACTTGTTGGATTCGACTTTTTTTCCTATATAATAAAGACAGCGGAAGACGAAGTATTCCAAATTTTCTATCATGTGTGGGCTCCGTGATGTTAGGAGGGATGCAGTATAAAGAGAACGTGAGCTGATAATATTACCTTTGTTCTCATTTATTGTGAGAACTTGTGTGATTTCCTGATGACATGAGGAAACCACTCAAAAATAAAATACAAAATTTGTCTTCTTAAGAAGACGACTGAATGCATTAATACATTACAAAGAAGCGGAACAAATCTCCTTTTATTGTATCATTCGGTGAAGGTCGTCTGCACGTTACTTTAAGACGGAAGTTTATGACTCTTTAATCACCAGATTACTAGTTTGATGGCTCTTTCCAACCGTGTAAAGAGCAATCAGGCAAATTTGTATCCCTCCGCTCCCGACAGTCTCGCGATGGGGATAGATTCTCAACTGGTTTGGAAATGTATACTTGTTTCCATCCCCGGAAGAACAAAAGTTTCCATTCCCGGAAGAACAAAGACTTCAGCTGCAGCTGCGCTTCCCGGAACAGGAGAATCTCGGCAATTACGGCTGTAATGATTTCGTGCTTAACCAGGCTCCTGGTACTTTAGTAACTCATTTGTAGCAGACCGTGGTAACATCGGCGGTTCATCAGTAGAGACGCCTCGCTAGATCTGCAGTCGGTACTGGGGAGAACTGACAGGATGATGAGCTGGAGTATCTGGTAGTTTCCAGAAATGTTTCTTCGACTTGAAACGAAATAAAATGCATCAACACTCAATATATTATAGTATGACTGAGTCACGTGTATGGCCATCGATTTTAGTTAGATTGTATCAAGAAAGATGCACGTGGCCGCTTTTTCATCAAAGCCTTGACCATGACATTCATATTCTCCGTCCATAACCTTGTATTTATGAAGCAGTCCCACGCCAATCAACCCTGCCCACTCATCCAATCGACCCATCTTCCAACGCGAGTCGGTATTCCCGATTAGAGACTGTGTTTGGAATTACGCTTCACAAGTAGCCGCCTCCAGTCACCGTCGCACAACCTTCCTACTCTCGGGCTTTATTCCATTGGCCCGGATTTCCGAACTCTGTTGCCGCCGCCGTCTGGGATCTGCAGCTGGAGCTAAGGTCGGCCCAGGGTATCGCACCGGAGTTGATTGGTGTCAAAAGTCACGTCCGGAGTCACAGTTTGGAATCTCGACAATGAAAAGAAGCTGAAAAAGTGGGTCAAGGACAGAATAACCTTCCCGTCTGGGTGTTACACCATGCATTCATCTGTACCGGAAGGGCCTACTACTTAGGGTTCGATTACAAGACGCGCCAGTATAATTCTGTAGTATTACGCGATAGCGACATTGCCTCTCCCATGTAATATCTCGTAATAACATTGGTTTGGACTTTTTGATGTTCACATTCGTCAGGTGCCGAAGTATAATTCGGTAGTATTACGCGATAGCAGCGTTTCTGCATCCGATGTAATATCTTCTAATAATCTTAGTTTGGAATTATTGATAGTCACGTCCCTCGTGCGCTGACTTGCAGATTGTTCATATTAGAGAACATTTCAGTAGAATATTGTGCAAAACAAGAAGTCATATGCTTTATTTGCACTACATTCGGTTTCGCATGCCTGGTGTCTGTTTTTTAACGAGATCATTGAGCAATTTTACTGAATATTTTCACAGTAGATTCCGCAATTATGACGGCTGCAAACCTCCATAAGTATCATAAAAAGGTTCGCAGGCAGGAAAAGGAGGAATGTATCTTCTTGAGACTTTCTACGCAAACTCAATGATGGTTTTGTTGCCAACTTGGCCTTCATAAACTTACATTATATCCACCTACGCCAGTTCATACCGGAAAGCCCCATGAACATGTTTGTTACAATTTCAATTTTCTGCTATGTTATGAAGAGAATATCGATTGACGGAACTCATCTGATATCAGGACATGAGATTCGATGTAGGTCAGACATCCAGGTAATAAGATGCGCCAAAAAGCAGTTACTCAAGCAACTGGATATCATTTTGGAAACGGTCAGGCGTTTCAACTAGCATCCATTAATTTTCGGAATTAAAGACAAATTCAGGCTGAATCCGAAGACAATTTGGATTCCTATAGAAACAAAGGTAACTAAAGGCAAAGTCAATCTAAAGACAATTTTGCCCTTATCTTTGTTTCTATTGGAATACAAATTGTCTTCAGCCTGAATTTGTCTTACAGGTTTTCTATTGGACATCTAAACTTGTCTTCATTTTTAGATAGGGTATAAAAGACCAGCTTTTTCCAGACCACTTCATTCTTACTGACGAAAACTAGTGGATGTTATTTGAAACGTCTAACGGTTCCAAAATCATATCTAGCCGCTTGAGTAACTACTTTTTTGGCAAGACACGACAGGTGCGGGGCGGACTTATTTGTGCATAGACTGTGGAAAGCCTTAACATCAATTCATGGCTTATCACGCCTGATTTCAGGCGAGAATTTTTCATCAATGCTCTGCGGTACGGAAATGGCAAGTCAAGGAAAAAGACATCGGTAACACAGCGATCACTCACCATACATAATCCACGGGAAATTCTCACGGATAAAGGAACAATGAAGGTCATGCTATTCTCTGGTTAGAGTGGTCGGGGTTAGTCTCCAGTTGATGGCAAACAGAAATGAAACCAAGCGTAATCCAGCGCTTTTGCAGTTATGAGTACAGCTGCAGTTCTTATCTGTACCGCATTATGAGTTGCTTGACTTCATCTGATTGAATGCATTTCCCACAATCCAGAGGAATAATCATTACTTCTAAAGTGACTCTGTCCTCTGACTGACTTTTGCAGAAGGAAGTGAAAAGATAATTACCATAGATCATGTTACTTGTTACGACCGGAAAGAAGCTGATGTATGAAAGCAGATGCTTTTGGCAGCGTGAGATGGATACAGTATTTCTCTTCACATCCGCGGCGTAATATGATATGCCATTTCCTCCTCTGACGTCATTTATCACGAGGCCTGTCTACACTTGTTGAAGATAAATGACACTTCTTGATAGGATGTACATGTACCAGGATATACATACTGGCACATACGGCCTCTCGCCCTGTTCTTTAACAGGAGTCAGCTTCTTTGATTTGAGGAGAAATGTCAAGTGTGTAGAAAGGCGTTGCGATGTCAAGTACATCATACAGAGGCAACAGAGTCAAGTTCATTATAGGACGTGGTGAAGTTCTGACAAAGTCAAGCACATCATTAGAAGTGATGCTCTTTTATATATCCAGAAGCTGCGCAGATGCAGGTATTGTGCCTAATTTAGATACCATTATCCATTATGATTTTTTGGGTTGTAGAACGGTGTTAGATAAAGTGTCTGCTATGACAATGACAGTCCTTGAAACTACCTCCCCTGCAATGTTAATATTCCCCTCGCAATGAATAACTCAAGTTTTTATCTCAAACACGTCCTCTCTGGTACCGTCCCGCTCTCTCTGGCCGGCACCTGAACGATCCACCCCGTTACCTGCCCTTGGGACTGCAGGTTTCCAGAGTCCAGACCTTAAACTGGTTGCAATTACACCAGATAATTTAAATTTGATAATGTAACGATCCCACCCCGTTACTTGCCCTCGAGACTGCGGATCTCCAGGTTGTATCAGGTCCCGTGTCAGCCTCTAGGGACGCCTGCTGACGTCAGCTGGTTCCTCCGTCCTGAGGACTCTGATATATCGGGCAGATAAAGCAGGAATCTGGAGGGTTCGGTACAACTTGTCAACTTCGCGCGCCCTTTGCCGCGAGATGCTAGCTTTATACGCAGTGTTGTTATTCCCCCAAGGCTTGGGCAGTGAGGTAAGATATATGGTATTGAACAAGTTTCCCCACAGGTAGTTCATCTGCTGCTGGGCGTCTTTGTATGTATAGGAATAGAGCATTGTCAAATACAGATAATGTAGGAACCTGGGGGGGGGGGTCGGTACAACTTGTCAAATTGAAGCGCCCTTTGCCGCGAGATGTTTGCTTTATACGGAGACTAGGGCGGTGTAATCAGATATATGGTATCGATCAAGTTTCTCCTCTGGTGAACTTCCCCAAAGGTACTTGATCTGTTGCTGACAGAAGTGTTGTTGAAGTGTTGGAATGGACCATTGTGAGATACATTCAAGTTTACCAAACTAATTTTCCTGTTATTGCGTACTAAGGCTATATTGCCACCTACTACTTAGAAATGAATATTCCTTCGTATGGTTCATAGTATTGAACCATTGATTTACTTTTTGTGGTCTTTTTTTTTTACTTGTAAAAGTATTCTGTGAAATAAAAACCCTGCAGCCTTTCCACACCTCATCGTCATTATCATATGCCAACCAAATAGAACGACTCATCACGGCAGCCGCTATAACCGTGTGGGACGGACCTATCTAGCTATTACCTACTGCGGAACCCCGCTGTCTTCCATGGAGGAGCCATGGCGGCGATGACAGACGATTCTATGATTAGCGTGATGATGGCGGAGATTGCCCTGTCGTTAAGACGGGCCGATTTACGGGATTACGTAAAGCGGCCCCCATGTGATCATTGTTTAATAATGTAGGCGTACCTGTGGTGTTTTCATAATCGCGTGTTTTGTAGCGATTTACAAAAGTCGCATTGTATCAAACGTGATAAGAAGCACGCAATGAATCTGCTGCGGCCTGCTGAGTGTGAAAATGTGTTTCCTAAAGTGGTGATGTAATGTATTATATCTGTATTCCTCAACAATGCCAACAGATATAATATTACACGCGAAGCCAAGGCACCATAGTTACCTTTGAACTTGACAGACAATATATGCTGAGATAAGGTAATATGTTAGGTGATATCAAGGTAATATTCAGCCAATTTAGGTACTCTAAGTAGATACGGTGATTGTTAAAGCGACAGGTGGTATAATTAATAATAAATCAGCCTCGAGTCAGCTTTGTAATAAACCCCCGACAATGAGAAGTTTCATATTACAGCTGCTGTAGAGAGAACTAAGTTACGGTCTGTGAGGGACTTCCGGGCAAACCTAACGGCCGTTGTTACAGCCTGGGATGTGCAGTAAATATTGAAGAGCACTTCCTGGCTGTGCAATCAGATATATCCAATACTGGCTAAATGAGAGGGAACTTGGATGAGATATGGCTATGTCGAATGTATGTAGGTTTATTGCACATGAAAACTTATAACTACCGAGGTTGTTGCTTTTCATTCATTGGGAGACCTCTAGTTTCTCTCTAGTCCCTAAACAAACATGGTCAGCACCATGTAGATACGAAATAAGAGGTCTTGCGTTGTAGGTATATACCTATGCCGTTTGATGATGCGCGTTTTTCGAGTCAACGTACAATTATACCCCCTTTCCACTAGTACGGCGCTCTCACCGCGCTCTCTCTCTGTGACCTAAAATTTCACATATCGGTCAACGAATTGTATAGAAAAGATAAGAATATTTTTACACTTTGTGTGTTTTCTTGTCTTGTCGGTCACACTTTTACATGTTGTATGATATACCCAGTTCGAAAGCAAAGTATACACATATCCTGTTTAGGTCGCAGTGAGAGCGCAGTGAGAGCGCAGCGCGATCGCCGTCTAGTGGAAAGCTTAGAGGGGGCCTTAGCGTTGAAGTTGGGGAAATTTCTCAGGGTACAGGAGGGCAAAAAGATTATCATTTATAACTGAAAAGAGCAGCCAAAAAGGGCAATCACTGGCAGCAGCTCGCTCTCATTCACTCACTCACAAGAGCAGATGATTAGAAAGTTCTTAGTCTTTTCCAAAAGCTGTGAAACGTTGTATTCATTGATGGTGTTAACAAGCACATGATTTCTTTTGCCGATGCTCGATGTATCCACTTGCCAGTCCCTTGAAACTTGAACTGAAGCAAATAGAATGTTTGTAATTCCTTTCGAATTCAATAGTCAACTTTCTAAAATAGGAGATGGTAGACGCTGGCTTTGTAGTTAGTGCATCTCTACAGCTCAATATGACTGAATAGGCTACCTCTCTCTTTTAGCCATTTTAGTTTTTCCCCTAAGTCACTACTGAGCTGAGGACGTGTCTGTTTTCAGAGCCGAATTACTGAACATCTCAACCGCTCCCGAACATTGGTCTCCACGAAACGTCCTATAGAACAAACGTGGAGGCCATTACAGCCCGTAGATGAAGAATGGAACACCGATGAGCTGAAGAGTCCCGGATGGACGGAGGTTCAGCAGGTCAGGGTGAAATATGGAGCGCTAATGGAGACTCGGACACTTTCCTTTCTTCTAACGGGGCTCTGAGTGGGCCGGTACTAACGCCGCTACCTACCGCTCCCTCTGAGGTCGTTCTGTCTATTATTACCCGGGAAATGTGAAAAGGCAGCCTGCAAACCATTTTGGCTCACAAATTGAGTTCATTCCCTCAAGACTGGAGTCTTAATAGATAAACTCGACGAACCATTTGTCTCTTCACTAAGTCTTCCCTCCATCCAGCAAACCAGAAGATTGTCTCTCGGGGAGAAACTACTTCATTGAAAGTCTCTGAATAAGTTTTGATAATGCTGGAAATCCATTGGATATCACTGTTGGGATGAAGGTTATGTTATCTGCTGAATAGGCTATTTATCACAATGTACGCGAGTCAAACACTTCAGGGTTATGTTAAGTGCTTAATGTTTAACACTCAGCAGAAGTAGATGTCAATCAGTCATTTAAACTAATGCGTGCATGTTCCCGTAGTTGTGAACTGACTACCTTCCCTTTTTAAAACACTAAGTGATTACTCTAGTAAAATCCGTCCCGTTGAATTTCTAATGACTGTCTCGCTTACGAAAACCGTTGTAGTTGAGAAGGGACGTTCAAGCCATGGTTCAATACATATTGCGTGCAGAACCTGTTTTTCTTGTTGCAAACAATGAGATAATCAGCATTCCGATGAGGCTAATCTGTATCATCTTTGTCTTTCTGGGCTCACCATCTCATCTGCAGCACGTTCCCCTCGGGCGACACGCTGACGACAGGGTGGGTACTCACCATCTCATCTGCAGCACGTTCGGCTAGGGCGACACGCTGACGACAGGGTGGGTACTCACCATCTCATCTGCAGCACGTTCCCCTCGGGCGACACGCTGACGACAGGGTGGGTACTCACCATCTCATCTGCAGCACGTTCCCCTCGGGCGACACGCTGACGACAGGGTGGGTACTCACCATCTCATCTGCAGCACGTTCCCCTCGGGCGACACGCTGACGACAGGGTGGGTACTCACCATCTCATCTGCAGCACGTTCCCCTCGGGCGACACGCTGACGACAGGGTGGGTACTCACCATCTCATCTGCAGCACGTTCCCCTCGCGCGACACGCTGACGACAGGGTGGGTACTCACCATCTCATCTGCAGCACGTTCCCCTCGCGCGACACGCTGACGACAGGGTGGGTACTCACCATCTCATCTGCAGCACGTTCCCCTCGGGCGACACGCTGACGACAGGGTGGGTACTCACCATCTCATCTGCAGCACGTTCCCCTCGGGCGACACGCTGACGACAGGGTGGGTACTCACCATCTCATCTGCAGCACGTTCCCCTCGGGCGACACGCTGACGACAGGGTGGGTACTCACCATCTCATCTGCAGCACGTTCCCCTCGGGCGACACGCTGACGACAGGGTGGGACTCTCCCGACTCCTCCTTCATCACCACCTCGATACTCGGCTTCCAGATGTGCATTTCCGGGGGAGGAGACCTGCGAATGGAACAGCTCAACCCGTTAATAGGAAAATAAATAAATTTGGTAAGATTTGATTTGAGAAGTAGTGCGACACGAGTTAAATACAAATGTATGATTTACTGATTCCTTTGCCCTACTCAGGATGAATGACTCACCATTTCGGTCACGTTATAACTTGATGGACACGTAACGGGTGAAGAGTGTATCTAGTCACATGTTCAAAGCGATGATGAACCTTTGAAAACAGTATCATAAGGTTGGTAGACAGGGTAGATAGGGTATTGATGTTTTCTATTACGTATACAGTAAACTATTCTTGGAGAAGTCAGTATGAACTTTCAAAATTTTGGTTATCTAGTCATGCAGTATTGTTCTATTAGTTCTAAACCTTAAATTCCGATAATCCAATCCATTATCGTCTGTACCTAATTAGCACTGAAACTTGAAATAGTGGTAAGCGTGTCCCCGCTGCCTCGGAGTTTTTATTATCCGCAAAGTGAAATATGATCGCATCAATAAGGCTTTTCTTTTATGTCAATAGAGACTTTCAAAAGTTGTCTTCTTGTTGCTTCTTGTTTTCTTTAATCTTTTATATCATCATCTCGAATTCTAATGAGCCCAATCCATTATTGTCTCAGTTCAATTAAAGATAACTGTCTAGAATATTATTAGTATGTCCCTGATGCCTCAGAATTAATGAAACTTGGCATTATCCGTAAAGTGAAACATGATCTCAGTTCGGTAAGGCGAGCTTTAAAACGCTTAACGTACTTACCACAGTAATGGGGGTTTTATTACATACTCCTACCCAAGGGCACAAGTTAATAGTATTAAAAGCATAATAAATCGTTACGCAAGTATCGGGTATATCATATGCTGTAAACAACGTTAATCACATTATAGAGTTCATAGCTTCTCATTAAATATCTATCGTTGTTTCATAATCTTTGATCATGACTTTATGCCATCTGTCACGTCATTTTTAGCAATTGATAGATATTATTTGTTAAAAATATAAGTTTTCGGTGGCCAAATAGCGAGATTGATTACGATATACAAATTTCACAATGATAATTCGCTACACTATGTAGCTGTATATTCAATTGCATTTCAGAAGCTCACTTGCCTAAAGTAATCATCTAATCCTTTTATTTTATCTGGATTACTGATGCAGTGGTGAGTGAAGGGTACGGATTAGCATGAAAGCCCGGAAGATAACATGACATGACTGCTGAAAGAGATAATCCCATAAGTAAGTTAGATTGTGTTGCTGGGTCTATAGCATAAACCTTTCAACATTCAAATCTAAAAGTTTGATTAAAGAAAAACAAAACTAAGTAATCTAAAATTCTTCGGCTTTCTTCATGCTATAATGGCCATTTCGTCTGACTTTTATGACGTCACTTTTCCGGGAAGATGTGTAAGTGAATGAGTCATTAACCACATCATATTTCTCATGTAATTAGATAAACCATACATTATTGATTCCATCTGTCCTTATGTTTACAACTGTTTTAAGAAGCGAAAAGAAGTTGAACTTGTAAAAACTAGAATGTATTAGCATATGTAAAGGTGATAAGATACATTTTTTCTTAAATCAAAATTGTACCTTATTACTAGCACTACGACCTGTACTTAGCTTGTTTGAGCACAAATGTACAATAAAGGTCATTCATTCATTCATTCATTCATTAAACCTGACAAATGCAGAGAGCCGGTTGCACATCTGTAAGATATTATTTTAACTGCTGTTGGATCAAACGTACAAACAGAAATGAACGTCAAGGCTATTTCTTGAGCTTACCAACTGTCGCTTGACATGTTCGCCAGACGGAAGTCTCTCCACTCACAGCCCATGATCAGACTTAACGAGAAGTCCTGTCAGACCAAAAACACATATGTTAGAGAGTTCCATGAAGAGAAAGATCAAATAAAAATCAAATAAAAGGAAGTGCCCTACTCAGTCCTGTTAGAAAGAAGCACATATATCAGAGTGTTCCGCGTATTTGTAAAGATTATGCTGACCACTCAAATAAAATGTGGATCAATATGCTATTTCTAAAGTAATTGATCACGATAGGGCTTCAGGTAATTGCCCAATCGTTTGGTGATTGAATGTCCCATTTGGGCCATATCTAACCCGTGAAAGCTAGCAAGGATGGCTGCTAATAATAATAATTTCATTTCTATTATCGCATTTTAAGCGCAATTATTTCAATAAGAAACGGCCTTGATCTCCTCAATGCGTTTTATTGTAAATTTCAGGGGTAAAATCAGTGGTGTGGATTGAGAAAACGGCGATTTGGGGTCAGGTGTCGTGTAAAAGTGGGTCAGTTAGTAGACCAACAGTCTCCAGATACTGTCAATGATTTCCGATAATAGAGACAAGAGCAAGGTTACGTGCAACTTTCTTGACGAGCGACATGTTTGTGTCCTGGCGTTGTTCCACAGAGTTACTGTGTCTCCCGGTGGGGTTAAATCGTCTTTCTTAGTGTGTGCGGGTTAGACATGTCGACTCTGGTGGTGAACTCTATTAACCCAGCCTAATCCAATAGTCAGACTTTAAGTACAGTAGATCAGAGGCAATCTCCACAATACTGCTAGTTATGGCTCTCCCCAAGGTTTATTTTAGTCGTGTGGCCAGTATGTCACTACCTGTGGATGGGATATACATATAACTCATAGCCACCGTGCCACATCACGTTTCCTGACAATGGCTACAGTCTATCACTCATGTCACCGTTTTATCACGACATTAACGTTTATTGGGTCCATCTGAGCCGACCTGATAACTGCCGTTACTGATAACGTGCTGTGACGTTCATCATGAGTGGACAATAGCCAGGACACACTATCATTATACTGATATAGCTTTCATTGCCTCTGATCATTGGCAACAATTAACACACCACACATCATACATATGAGTGGACAATAGCAAAGCCACATTATACTGCTATAGCTTTCATTGCCACTGATCATATGCAACAATAAAGTGCCCATATCTCCAGTAGAATATTAGTCTCTTGAAGTGAAGTAAACTGTCTTGAGGCTAGTCGTCATCTTAAAGTCTCGACCAGACCAGTAAAAACACTATAGTCTGGCCACTATATCATTTTCATATATAGTTGCTATCATTGCTTTTCCTCATCTTTTGGAACAATTAACTCTCCTGAGTGCCCGAATCTTCAGTGGGATGCTAGCCTCTTGGTGTGAATTAACATTGCGAAGCCATAAACACAAAGATCATGCTGTCCTGGCGCCAGGCGGCTTTTTGAAGTTTCGATCG
Source organism: Branchiostoma floridae (assembly GCF_000003815.2). Taxonomy (NCBI): domain Eukaryota; kingdom Metazoa; phylum Chordata; class Leptocardii; order Amphioxiformes; family Branchiostomatidae; genus Branchiostoma; species Branchiostoma floridae. Next base: position 1,420,921 of record NC_049984.1, read on the forward strand.
GACCAACAAGAAACACCACTGGATATTCCTGCCGTTTGTATGGAGTAGAATGGTTTTTTAATTGATTATATATTAAGATTAGCACCAAATTTTAAATGCTTCCTGTGCTCAGGCGTTAGACTGGAGATAACGAATCGAATTTGTTATGAGTCTGTCGTTAGGCTGTGAGATCGGCCAGGCAGAAACCGGGTCATCAATCTATTTTACTTCAGTCATTGAGATCGCCACATAAAGGTGCGGCGCGGATCTTCAGACTAAAGACACAAATGGGTCGACCGTGGTCCACATGGGTTATTTCATGGGTCACTAGCGGTGGCCCATGGGCCATATGGAATATCTCACGGGCCAGTAGCGACGACCCTCGGGTCACCAGGCATGCCACTTGTAATGTCTCAGGCACTGAGACCACATACAGGAGGCACTGCGTCTGTATACAGTGGAAGCCGCTTAATTGCACACCCAATTTACCAGCGAATCCCGTGCAATTATCCGGCGTGTGCGATGATGCGAATTTACCCAGTTGGACCGCACCGCCACGGGATTTTGGGATTCCGTGCAATTGACCGAAGTGTGCGTTTATCCGACATGCAATTAACACTGCATGAAAAAGCAGATTTCCACGAGTTCCCAACATTGTGCATGATGGTGGAACCTGACGTGTTCTCACCGTGGGCACGGGTTTCCACGGACTGCCTGTTCCCACGTGCCCCTACAATGAAAACCTGTGCGCACGATAGGGCACGCGAAGAGTCCACGCGCCCCACTGTTGTACACTTCCCGTGTTTCACAATTATCGTTAACAATGGAGAGCTGAGAAGTGTCTGATAATTCAGTTTGGTGAATTGTCAATTAAAAATCCCTTAAACTCTTGCCACATTTCGGTCTGTACTTGCGGGAAAGTCAATAATGAAACCGACGCCAACAGTACGCGAAATAAGATTTGCAACGCATTGCAATCCCCCTATAGTGACCAAAATCGTGCCGTATATACGAAACTCAACCAACTACGTTACCTAGATATACAGATTGCATGTAAGAGTTACACTATAGAAGCAAAGAAATTAGATTTCAACGGAGTGTGCCCAATGTCTTTTACTTCATATGAAATTTTTTCTATGCGACATTAAATTTATATGTGTATTGAGTTAGTTGTCATCTACGTAAAAGCTCAAAGCTAAGAAGAGCTGTTTTTCTTTCTACGTATTAATTCGTGGAATATGTACAAGACAAACATAGAGGTCGCAAATAATCACAGAAAGAACTTGTTTTATTTGTTTTGGGCTAACAAATACAGTGATTTATAGTTTGCAGTAATTTGTCAGTCAAGCGGGAACGCGGGACAAAGACTACTGATCTCAAATGTATGTGATTCGTGTATTCGAAGAAACAGCATGAATAGAACGGACAAACCTTTAACAAATGATCAATGGCAATGTATATGTTCCCCAGCCAACTTGGAAGGAGGCTTTAAACTCGACGCCTATCAATATACATAGATTGGAAGTGTTGTTCTTTGGTCGGTCGGCGCGGCTTTGTATATAATAACGCCGCATTATTCCGGCGCCATGTTGGATTTGCATTATATTGACTCCTTGTTTGTAGTAAACAAGAAAAAATCGATTCAAAATATTAATTACAAAGCTAATAATGTTATGGAGAACGTCAATCTTCGCATATTTCACTTTTACAAACAGTGTAGTTTTTGTTTGATATCGATAGGGAGATTGTCTGCCTGGCTTGAGTTTTGTCGAATATTGAGCCGATCGCGAATACGTGTGCTAGTAACATTTCTCAGATATTTCATAGCAATTGTACAGAAGCTCTAAGTTGCATGAGCTAATCAAATTTCTGTTACTAATGGGAAATACGGTCCGTTAGAGGTAAACAAGCAAGTTAAAAAGCACGAAAGTTAACTACTGGCGATGGACTGCCACAAGCTCCCCTCCCCCAATACACATGTCAGTGTTTTGTCTAAGCTTGAAAACACGTTATTCCGACGCGCGTGTCCTATAGCCTCCTTCGCGATTCTCAACGTTGACTAAGGTTTGCCGGGTGAGGAAATTTGCTTTGGAAGGAGTTTGCCGTATACACACAAATAGTATATACAACGACTTATTGTGTCTGTATTCAAAATACCCATCCGATGTAGCCAATCGCATTTCACACACGAGATGGGTGTTTGGGAATGAGGACCAATCAGCACACGTGTCTCCATTTTCAAACCTCACAGTTGTCATTTCAGATCTTGACTCATTTCATTCAGAGTGGTTTCACGCTGCTCCGACCCCGATAGCTAAGTATTTGATCGCACGACTGACAGCGCGGTGAACTTTATGAAAGCTTGCAAATGATTCTACGTCAAGACTGGACACTATCTCGCCATGGAATTGAATTTTACTGCCGACGCCGTGGGACCAAATTCTGCTTTATAGAGCAACATCTAGCCTCCCGACCACCGAGGGTCGGGTTGGCCCTTTGTCGGTGCGATGTTTCTCGCCGCCCGGGCCGGGTCGACTGACGCACCCTGTTAGCTCTTCGTCGTAGCTGCCGATTAGGTGATTTGGAGCTCCTTCGTCTCCGTGGAGGCCCTACACGTCTCACGATGGATTGGATACCACCGTTACGAACTTGCATGTTCACGCTTAGAAAATCTGCTGCGGCTGTGTAAATGTATAGGCTCTGGACTAGCAACTTTTTGTGTAAAAGGCCAGCTGGAGGTGTACGGATGAGAGCAGGAATGCTGAAATCCTGAGAACTACGGGAGTTTTATGTCATCAACCAGCACAGTAGAGTGAACTCAAAATGTTGAGACTGCGAATAAAACCCAAAAGTACTGGTGTCGGACCGACAAACCTATGGGAGCCAAAGGATCGACAGCCAGTACATATGGAGGAACGCATCAGGAGCAGTCAACTCTCAAATAATACTTAAAACTGCAAAAACAACGAAAGTTAATTCACATCTAGAAAGAATAAAACAAACACACTATAATCTATATACAGGGGAAGGGGGAAGCTGGGAGGGTAATTTTTGGGCTGGGAAGGGCCGGGGCAGTGAAAATGACGCTGCTATCAATAACAAAGGGTAATTGTGGCGCAGTCGAGGCCCGGGGAGATAATTAGGTGATAATTAACCGCTAATTTATGCATCCGTCATTCTCACACAAAAGCAAACGTCGCTAGTTTCCACACGTACGCACACGTGTACTAAGATTGCACGGTTCGCGCACACAGGTTTCCTCATAGAGGGCACGTTATGCACACGCGAGTGGTCCGTTTACTCGGATTTGCACAGGTGCCCCATATAGGGACACGTCACGTTCGCACAGTGGGCACCCGTTGAAACCCGTGGAAACTCTGGATTTACTTGCATGTGTACACGGATTTGCACAGCGGAAATCTGCGTTTTCGAGCAGTGTCCTGGCTTCCACTGTATATGTTTCACGGTGTCAGAACCATGGGATGATTACTC
>NC_049984.1:1427320-1434160 GCF_000003815.2 Branchiostoma floridae
CGCTGCAGCTCACATCCACAGGCTGGTCTGTAACACACAGAAAATGGACACAATGTGATTCAAGGTGGACATGACGCATGTTATCATTGTATCTGTACAATTGTACAGTGACCAAAACGTCCCACCGCAAACAGAGCTGAGGGATGAACTCCAGCAGTAAACACAGGCCAGAATTCCATCTCCAGACTTGCCCGCCGTCTTCCTATCAGTTACATGAAAAGCATAAGGGGTATATGCCTGGACATACATGTCGCATCACAACAAAATTATAATGTAGCTGTGTTTTCCCTCGTCCCTCAATGAGCAGGCCTTTTGATGTTACAAACCGTTACTATCCTACTAAGATACGTGTCTCCGCATAGTTTATTGTATCCATTCCTTTAACGCCTTACTAAGTGCTTGTCTCTTTCAACACCGGAGTATGAGTGCCTAGTATTTACTACTTAATTTCAAAACTTGGTCACTGCTATAGATATGGCATCCTTCGGTCAATATTGACCATGGTAAAATCCTAATTGATATCAGCCCTACAGTGTTGACTGTGGCTATACGAGAATGACAGTCTCTGCCACATAGGGCACATCTGTAAGGTGAGACAGGTCTGTTGCAGGGTTCTTTTCACTGGATCGGCTTTTCTTCTGCCATGCGCGTCAGTCTGGTTTCTCCTGATTTTAGCTGCCTGGACAGTGTGCATCCCCAGCTGGAACTGTCATTTGCAAGGTCCTCCAAGTGCTCGGGGTCAATATCAAGAGCCCTTAAGTCCCTCTTGCAGACATCTGCACTGTTGTGTATAACATATTACTCAATAATAGCAGTAGGTGCAGCGTACTTCCCCTTGATCTTCATGGCTCTACAGCCAATTACGTTTCCACGTGTTCATGACCCCAGACCCCATCGACATCAGCAGGACGGTTCGTTCCGAACGCCACCGCACAGTCATTGAACTACAGAAAGTCGATCGATCTCCGTAAAGTTATCTGACAGGAACCGCAGCTTGCTTATCACGAAATCACCAACTCGTTTCGACATGAAAGATGCTGAAGAATGTAGCAAATCTGAGATCTGGGACACTGATACATATTTGTGGAGTCCATGTGTGGCGATCCGTGTGGGTGATTGGCGCATTGATCGCTGGTTACTGCCGGAAGGTGGATAAAGCTCCGTAAGCAGGAACATAGATCGTCTTGTTCTACACTATCGATCTTTTACTACAGAGGCTCATCCGCGACCCCTGGTATCCTCTACATGCACAATGCATGGAGCAAACAAATCTCTATCTCTCCGTGGGTGATCTTGTTTGTAGTTTGAACGCCTGGTGATGTGGTTGATTTAGGTGTTGCAGAAGCAAGGTAAACTCTTGGTTTCAAATTGGTTTCCCCCGATAATTTCTAAAGAATGTAATACCTGCATCTCGTTATACTGAACTATGTACTTTTGGCAGTTTTCAGTACAGGTCAAGATGTTTCGGCCGTCCGGTGCAACGAAAGCTTTGTCAGTTGTATGCTTCGATCGATGCAACATTTTTCCTTGTAAAGTCTTTCAATAGCGTTTCCTACTTGGAAGTGTCGACGAAAAGCAGCTTGTATCTGATTATTGCCCACAGTCTTGCTTGTTGAATCTTTAAGACGTTGATGACTCCAGGTAGCCGCTGCGCAGCATGAGAAACGACACGGGACTCCCGGAGTGTCGTGTTGCTTGATGGATCTTGATGGATTGCTTCCAGGGAAGTGAATCAGTCACGCCGCGCTCTGATTCTGCTAGCGTATGCGGATGAGCTGGTGTGTCATCGGGGTGACAAATCTGCACAACTTCCACACAATAACGGAGAGACTTGGGTCGTGCTTAAGGATCGATACATGAACTTAGACATGTCTTAGATAAGCTAGTTTCGCGGTCACACCTGGAAGGGGGTCTTTCATCTTCTCCACCACTATCTGGGGGTTCGCTGTTCTGGTTGGTGTAAAGTGGCAGCAAACTTGACAAGAAGTATCTCCTATAGGGGGAAGTGTCGTACTCAATTTTCGTGGCAACTCGTCTAGCGGCGTAATCGATAATCTTGTTGGTTAAGAACAGATCTTGTGAATAGAATGTTAATATGTCTTGTCTTAACTTGGCCTTTCTTCAAAACAAATACGGCGCCAACAGAGGTAATCTCGGATTTGGCTTTTTGAATCTTACTTATTGTGTATTGATTGAATGTCATATGAAGTGACTAGACTTGCAAAATTTCTGAACCTGAGTCACATGGGGCAGTAGCAATTGAAGAATAAACTGAAATTGAACATTGCACAGAATGCCCAACGAATGATGCTGTTCCAAACATCTCTGTCTAGCATAACGGCTAGAAGATCGCGGTCCTTAAGCCCAGCGTCTTCCTCTTCTTGAGTGTAAGGACTCCGCCGTTTCCTTCCTTCTTTTTCGTTAGGATCACGGAGGAGGACCTTGGCGGCCATCTCCTCATGACGCACTGTTAGGCTATGCTTTGGTTCGGTTTCGTTAGGTTTGATACAGATCTCCATTAGTGACTAGTACTGATATGTCACTATTCACTATAACGTGCGTGCGGTGTGACTCTCCCAAAACACGGAACCTCCATTTAACGTCCTATCCGAGGGACGACACCTAACCAAAGCTAGGTACTCATTTTCACCTGAATAAAGTGAAGAAAGCCGTGTGCCTTTCCCAAGGGCACAAAATCGGTGACACGGCGGGATTCTGACCCAGGATCGGCAGGAGCTCGATCCCGAGCCAAAGACGCTTTACAACATCAAAATGACTTGCCCCAAACCTTTCCAATGTGTGGTATCACCATATGTAAATACGGTTATCAAGTAAAAGCCCCAGTTGGATACAGCGGGCCTGTCAAAGCTCCTTCATCTTCATCCCTGCTAAGTGGTTTGGCGACACGCGGAACGTTTGCTGATGATGAGATGGTCCCTAATCACGGGGAATACTGACGACACGCGGAATGTATGCTAATGATGAGATGGTCCCTGTTCACGGGGAATACTGCCGGCACGCGGAATGTTTGCTAATGATGAGATGGCCCCTGTTCACGGGGAATACTGACGGCGCGCGGAATGTTTGCTAATGATGAAATGGTCCCTCTGCGCGAACATTGGTAATACAGACGGCACGCGGAACATTTGCTAATGATGAGATGGTCCCTCTGCGGTCTGATCGTCGACTTGCCTATGTAATGATGACATATTGGAGACGTCGGTTTCGGTACATTGTTACGTGTTAACCTTTGTAATTGCATAAGGTACAGTATGTCTCTACTGAAGTCAACAGGCTGATTGGCAGTGAAAATTACACTGCAAGAGAATGCATACAGCAGTGCGTAGTCCACTACAAGGAATCCGGGTGATTTTGATAGAGATGTGTTTCATTTGGGTTTTGATTGTAACGTTAATTTTTGTGTTTATTTCTTATTACAATTAGACTATGGATTTGTGAGTTATACATTCAATTAGAGTGAGATTTAATGACATCTTAAAATGATGTCTCCCTTTTTAACGTAGTTGTAAACATTCTCTTATCAACACTAAACCCAGCCGTTGTGGCGATGGTGATGATTTGACCTCCGCCCTAAGCAGTAGGGGCCTTGATAACGTGTACCGTCCTCAGTAAATGGCGGACAACTTTTCCTTATGACGAACGTGGTATGAAATTACAGGGACTTCCTTTAACGATGTAACATTTTGATCTTTTAAAGTTAGTCAAGGTCTTACCATATCATGGAGATAAAGAGTGACCCATAGCGATAACTGTGGCAGCATCTCTTCTCCCTAAGTCAGAAACATCAAGCTTAGGAAAGCTTGACTTCATTGACTCAATAGGTGACATGAAGCATTTCCATTTTAGTGACGCAGGCGCTTCTCATTTGTTGAATACGACATTTGGATTGAGATTGTACTGACAACTGTTTATAGCAGCTGTCAACATTCTCTAACCACCGCTAAACCCAGTCGTTGGTTATGATGTGACCTCCTCCTACGCTGCCATTTTCAGTAAATAACAGAAGACCTTAGCCTCCATAGCAGGCTCTTTGGGGTCTTTTTTGGCCTTGGAGGCCGACAATCAGAAAACGCCAGCAATCAGCGACCGGGAACAAATAAAAATGGCCAGCAAAAGTGTATTATGAGCCAAAAAAGGCCCCAAAGAGCCTGCTATGGAGTCTAAGAAGACCTTTCCTGTTAATGAACATGATATTGTGAAGCAGAAATGGCTGGGGAATTTCTAAACTTCCATTGACGCGTGATGAATGATAGAAGAGCTTGTTCATTCATGGATATGAAATTGTCTTGCAGGAACATTTGATTTCCGTTTCAGATTTTATCTAACCATGACCAAAGCCACCCGTTTGTAATGGTGTGACCTCGCCCTGTACGGGGGAAGCAGACGTGTAAAATGCCAAATTGACGCGTACATGAATGATAGAAGAGCTTGCTCATTGATGAACATGACATTGTCTGGCAGGAACATTTGATTTCCGTTACCGGGAGACAGTAGAGATACAGAAGATCACGAAGTCTATCAGAATAAATACAAAAGATCAAGTTGTTGCAATGTAATTGCCGCACTAACAATGTTTGGGCTTACCTCGAGTGTGGGGATAACCCAGCGTTTACTCGTTACTCGCGCCAAATGGGCATGGAAAAATGACACAATAATCAGAAAAGTTGCGACAAACGAGTTTTACGAATCTTCATCTGTCATAACTACATCAGGGAAAGAGTTCACAAAGTTGTTACTATGTCACCTTTACGCTTTTCATTTGCTACATGTTAAGCACATCGCAAATGTAGCACTCATTCCTAAAACATTTAAAGTTTATAAATGCAAGTGAATTAAACGCAAAAGTTTTACTTTCCACGTCTTTATGTGGTTTACTTAGCTATGGCTGTAACATCGTCTCCACTTTTTGTTCTTCATCATCTTCATCGTGTATCATTCCTGCGTGCACGTGTCAGCACAGCAGTTCCATGGATGGTGCTACGGGATGACCGGCGACTCTGTGTGCCGTCCGGCCCGGTAAATCTATACAGATTCGTGTAAATCGCCTGAAGTTACGCAAACATGTTTAACGATCATCTGGTTTTTCCTGATCAGGGATGTGAAGCCATCGACGTTGCTAATGGACAACAAGCAAAAGTAAAGTATCTTAAACAAGAAGGACATTGCTTGATAAGGACTTCTTTGAAGATTTGGCTTCCACCGGGGCGCATCTTAAGACGTCACTGTATCCATGACGACAGTTACGAGGCATTTAGTGTGTGGACGTTTTCCAAACGCTAATATAAACACTGACATAAAGCTTTATTTAGCTGATATGAACGTTTTTGCATGCGTGGCCCCCCTAGGCATAGTAAAGGAAAGCTGCAATATGTAAGATACAAGGCAGGCCTACTTGAAGAATAGAAGAAAGTTTTAAGCCCACAGGGCACACCGTGTGTGGTGAGATGAACGGGAGTTGAATGTGTTTCATGTAATGTCAGGAATCTATGTCTTCCTCAGCGGGAATGTGGGGCTTGTGATAATGTAACACTGGGACTCAGTTTTTCCTCTTTGTCCCAGCACCGTCTGCGAGGGCGACACGAAATTAACAACATGAATTTTCCAACATCCGTAAATAACTTCATCAGGTTGGCAATTATTCCTATAGTGAGGTTCTTTAGGCACAACCAGGTAGTACTTACTTCCAACGTTTCGATATCTATCGGACACCTACAGATGTCTACCCTGATGATGGTGTCTGATAGACATCGAAACGTTGGAAGTAAGTACTCCCTGGCTGTGCCTAAAGAACCTTACTACATAAATTTTCCAAGCTGGCCAGGCTGTTGGGTCCTTTGCGACCGACCTCACCTGCTGTTAAATGGCCACATATTAGTCTGTTGTTCAAGTTCACGAGTGGCACCGTGCAAGGAATACGGAATAACCGCCAAAAGGCAGACGTTTTGCACTATTCATAAAAGATATGACTGCCAAGATTCCCCCTTTTGCACTAGATTGACCAAAACTGCAATTTTGTCACGTAATGTATAATGTTTTGAAAGCACAGCACTGAAGCTGATGTAGTGGCTACCGAAGTGTATAGGTGTTATGAATGTGAATTTGGCTCGTCCTCATGCTTTTACCACTGACCAAGAAGCCACAACAGTATTCTCAACTTCCCTCAAATATGTTCCATATGTTTAACAAGGTACTATTCATTCCTTGTCAAGATCAATATAATTTTTTTAGAGCTTCCGCATATCTAAAAATGTGATATTGAACCGTATTCTACGGTGGTAGTTACTTCTCGGTAGTTCGTATATGTACTGTTGCTCTATCTTCCAGGGCACGAGACTGCCATCAACTGCCACACTAATAAACTCACCAATAACATATGTACGGTATGACGTCACTGAAGATCGTTACACCACACTACACATGTACAGATCTGGACTGTAAAGAAAGGATCGTCTTCTGAAGACCGTAAACTCCTTTCCAACAGAAGGAATCAATAATTGCATCCATCCTCATTACCGCGCTGCTGCTGCTTACATGGCCGGTTTGAAGCACTAGAATAGGCAAAGGCAATGTTTTTATTGTTAGCGTCTTTTCGTGCGATTCCATGTTTAGACAAGTAAGTAGAAAAGCTAGACAATCGTCCCATCAAACCGTGATATCGTTAATGCCTTCTGAGCGATTCCTTGTGGATGTCAGGAGGTAGTTTTAGACCACATAGTACAAGCGTGAATAATTTCCTCAGGTTGATAAAATACTTATCACAAAGTTATTGATGCAAAACCACTTCCAAGTGGTGCTCCTTTAATCGATGCTCGGTGGCTA
>NC_049984.1:1434260-1449220 GCF_000003815.2 Branchiostoma floridae
TCTCACGGTAACTCTCAGGCTTGTAACCACTGTAAACCAGTCAGTATAGCCCTGACGAAGATGACGGATGGTCATCGAAATGTTGGCTCTTAACAAAATTCATGGTTGTGCATCAAGACTTTTGTGATAACATACGGTATGAGGTATTCAACTTTTCCTGAAACATCTCCTACAACTTAACTAGAAACGTTTTCTGCCATATGAGGAGATTTCAGAGCTCCGTAATTATCTGTGACCTTTTAAACGTTCCTGGAGACTAAAATGCACCATACTCGACAAAACCCGTAAAATTCAGAAGACTATAAAAGAAGGGCTTATTTTCCGCCAAGACGTTCAATGACAAATGTCTTGAAGACTACTGGTACCAAGCCAAGTGCCTAAGGTACCGTTAACGCTCAGCCAATAGCGTGCATCGTTTGCTAGTGATGTAATCAGTGACAAAAGCCTGGCCATTTCTTCCCTCGCACGGACCATAACGCGTGTATCCCTGGGCAACAATGAGACGGAAAAGATAAGGAAAACGATTGTTTCCTCACGGTAAACTCTTTAAAGCTGTTTTCTTCTCGGAAATAGCTTTTAGGGGTATTTTCTTAATGTGGTCAGCATCATTACTTCCACCCACTGAACGCTTCTAGCGGCGATGGGCTGATTGTGTTCCAGTAAAGTAGATGGTGAAGTTACCATTCATTTTCTGCATCAGGTTATCACTGATATCGATTCTGTTTCGCTGAGTGGAAAAACTTTGACGCCAGTTTGTTCTATTGTATTTATTAGAATCAGGATTCGTTAGTTTTGCCCTTGACCGATTTCGTAATGTAATTTCGTCTACGTTCGTCTTCGTTTATCAATGCTGTTAAGCTAAGCATTAAAGTGTCGTTTTCGTTTCATTTCATTTCTTGCTCTGTACTACTTTCAGAGTTTCTAAGGTTGAGCAAAGTCCTTCGTTTGTCTTTTATATGGCGTGGAAAACGAATCCCCTGCCTGCTGGTCGTATCTGGGGGATTATGTCGTATTAAGGCGCAGAGTCACTGGTTGGGAGGAACGGATAAACTTGCGGGCAAATTCAATTAAGTATCGCAATTACAAACGTTATTGTACTTTTCTAGATATGTTCTGTACATGGGGTTTCATATCACGCATCATGTGGCACATTGGTAAAAAATAAGCTGTCCTACCATACATGTATGTTGATAACGGATGCATGAGCGAGATAAGGAAGCCCCCCTGTTGTTTGTTTGATTGAGCATTGTTATCGATACAAGCAGTTGCTTGTATTGATTTGAGTTATGGAACATTGTGAAGACAAATCTAGCGCTCGCTGCAAGTTAAGACATCTACGATACTGACAAATTCCTTTACTGTTGCCTGCATTTTCCCCATGTCTGGTTCCTGGAATGTTATCGCTGCCTAATAATTTGTTCTGGTTTCTGGACTAATTCAATTAGGTATCGCAATTAGAGACATCATGTTACATGTACATCTCTAGAGAGGATAGACGGAGCATATTCGGGCACACTTGAGAAAAACAAACTTTCCTGTCATCTATTGATAATGCATACATTAGTATAGCAAGATAAAAAAAAGTCCCTTATTGCTTTGCTGGATTAGGTATTGTTATCGAAACACACAGTTGCTTGTTGCAATTCGAAAGGAATTGTACATTATGAAGACAAATGTAGTATGAATGTAGTATGCGCTGCAAACTTATCTATGATCCTGAGATTCCTGATAGATAATATTGATGCGTAGTCATTGATTGGGTCCTGTATGTTACAGTTTAGGAGTCGTCGGCCTTTGTACAATCCATGTATGCATACATCCAACCACAGTTTAGACATACGCCCATTTCTCCATTTCACGTTGAGCATTGTTGTCACACCCAGGCACAGAGCTGTCGTTACGAACCGAGCTCCTATATTGGACCCGCTAATATAACGGCACTTTTACTGCAAGTTTTACAACTGCCCGTAAAGACGAGTCCATTGTGAGGTCCAAGGCCAGCCTGATAAACGCTCCCATGACACTCTGGCATTTTGGTCCAATTAGACGTCCAGCGAACGCCGTCAAAGTTTATAAGAACAGCGTTTGAGAAACTCTACAAAAGTTTATGCCTCTATTTGATTAACTTTAGTTGTCTCGTAAAGGGACCTGATTTTAAGCAGATGGGACAGTTTCACCTACCGACAGACACCATGGTTCAGTTTAAAGCTTCTTCTATCTGCAAATTATCTTTACACAACTACATAAACCCTCCAGGGAGATCATAACAACGGTTCATGTTCACAAGTAGACGCGAAGAAAAGGTCAAGATCCGCGTAGCGCAGTAGGGCACGACTACAACTGACTATAACTGACTACAAGAAGTTTCATCGTCGAAAAGAAGTTTTCACATTTTGTACACTTCAGCAAATTGATCATAAAATGTTTGGTGTTGAAAATAGATTAAGTATCTGTGATGCAATTTAGATTGATAATGTTGGCAGTATTTTGATCGGAATCGATACCTCATGATCGTGTGAAGATAATAATGTGCTTGCCTTGATCGCACTGATGCAGATCTCGCACGGTAAGCCCCCTTTCCACTAGACGGCGATCGCGCTGCGCTCTCACTGCGACCTAACTAGGATATGTGTAACCTTCACTTTCATGGGGATATATATATATATATATATATATATATATATGTTGCCATACATTGTACCGTGTACGATCGTTGCGCAATAAAATTCTTCTTCTTCATATCATACGAAACGTAAAAGTGTGACTTAAGACAACAAGACACACAACGTGTAAAAGATTCGTTTCTTTTCTATAGAATTCGTTGAGCGATCTGTAAAATTTGAGGTCGCAGAGAGATCGCGACGAGAGCGCCGTCCTGAAAAGGGGGCATCACTGCGACCTAAATAGAATATGTGAAACCTTCGCTTTCACACTGGATATATCATTCAAAACGTAAAAGTGTGACTGAGAAAAAAATCAGGTAGCAGAGAGAGCGCGGCGAGAGCGTCGTCCTACTGGAACGTCCTACTAGGGGGGGGGGGGGTATCAGGGGGTATAAACAGATGTAACGATCAGACCATTATCAATCCCATCAGTGCAGCGAAAGGAGGAAATGGGCAGATTTGTCGTTGCAGCTACATTAAAGTACTTTTATGTGGCGATTTTAATTGATTTTTGCTTTCACGCTGATATCACACTGTAGAACTGTTATCATCTGCCTCCAGTGCTCGGACAGTTTTTGCTGCGACTTCAAGACATAACAGGAAATCAGCACTTTGGGTACAGCAGGGCAGATCTTTATCTTTATTTCAAGTCCATGCGTAAATGCGAGATGCAGGTGGGTAAATGATGGCTACATGATAAGGAAGATAGTGCATAATAAAGAAATAGTCTTGGCGGAAAGTCAATTTTTTCGTGAAAATCTACGTTGACTAATCTATATCTGCCGAAGAACGCAGAACGCTGTGGACAATGACACTCATCTGCCGGCTGAACTCCTTCCTAAGATTATGATAATATATTATGCCACAGCAAGATCTGCTTGGAGATTAGGTAAATGCAGGCTATATGGTAAGGAAAGCATTATGCATGATAAAGACGTAGTCTTTAGGCGGAAAGTCAATGATTTTTATTGTGAAATTCGTTCTAATCTAGGGTTTTAGTTGTAGTTTTTTTTTCTTCTGGATATTGAGGGAAGATTGTGGCAAGTGTCGGCAAATTGGTACGTTGACGATTACAGTGGATATGACTGCTGTGAATTACGACTCCCATGGTATTACGCACTTACGGCTTTTAAGGCCACGTACTGCCGCGGAGAACTGTCATTAAAACGAGTGCTTTACAGGAACAACCTTGGAAAACACCGTCGGGGGTGCAAAGGATAAACAAACAAAGTGTTAGTGTTCCATTTGTTATAAGAGAATCCACAATACCAAGGACATTATATTGCCACTTAAATCATCTTTTAAAGTCGTAGTAGCTGCAATCATTAATTTTCTGGAATTACATGTAATTAAATATTTTATAGATGCATCCTCTACATTTTACGTAAGTCTTAGTCATGTTCCATAAGTAAGGCCAGATGCAGAACAAATAAACATCGCTTTTAGATATGATTATAGGTGAGCGAAGTGAGGCAAGAAAGCATATGAAGACTAGTACTCATATGGAAAAGTAGACATTCCTATTCCTAATGAACTCCTAGCGGCGCTCACAATGATGTGAAGTGAGCAAAAACACAGCTACAGACGAACTGAAACAATTCAGTCAACAGGGAAAAAGTTTCGCTCCTCTCCATCAAGGGTAAAATCAAGTACTCATCTTTCATGTACAAAGAGCGAATCGAGTCACAAGATCCTCATTACCATGGAAATATAGTATCCGTTATCACCAAACAGGACATGTTCTCATGTTGGGATCAAAGCTCCATCTGTAACAAGCATCTACTGGTGCTTTGGAGCGCCGCATTGATTTTTTTGTTCAAAGAAAAGCACTAGATTGAGTAAGATGCAAGACCAGTTGTAACATAGAGCCCTCTCAAAACTTCAAAGTCTGATAAAAACTAACTCCTGTGTTGGAAATTACGGCGCACAAGTTTTCCAGTGCAGTAACGATTTATCTCCACCATCCCGAAAGTCGCCAGGATCACTGAGAGTTGCTGAGTCATCATAGAATCCATCATCTTATGAGAAACAAAGACACGGTGTTACCGGGATGTATGTGATGATATTTTTATGTTCCCCTGCGGAACTATAAGAGTAGTGTCTGAGGAATCCCTCGCTCATAATGGCTCCTTGGAGAGTTTGCGCACCTAATGTTTTTGAAACAATGGCCAAACTATTGGGATATTTGTTTGGAAGAAACTTTAACAAATGATTGAATTGTGCATGGAACAATGTGTAAACTTGTGGGATATGGTTACAAGAAACACTAGTTGATGCTTCACGCGATTAACATTTCATTGTTTTCTATTGTTTGCAGAGATTGCTCACGCTGGTTGATTTTTTTATTACTTTGTCCTTTTGCTTGTTTACGACTGCATTATTACAGGAGTTATTATTTCCAGAAGGATAACACCACACGGAGATTGAGCGGCCATTGAGGCACGTTCTCATGTTGGGATCAAAGCCCCATCTGTAACAAGTGCTTTGAAGCGCCCATTGATTTTGTGTATAAGGGGGAACATGTTGTTGCACGTAGCACATTGAGACTGTTTGTCGGGCCACTCACAAGGGCCCGACAAACAAGGGGGGAACTAAAGCACTTTTACCAAAGAGTAATTTCCCTGCTTTAAAAGTAATGTTGAAGCAACAGGTCAAGACCAAAGTTATCCATCACAAGGTTATCTATCGTTACTATCCTGAAAGTCACCCGGATGCATGCACTGAGAGTTGCTGAAATAATTACAGAATCTATCATCTTGGGAGAAACAAAGACACGGTGTTACCGGGATGTATGTGACGATGTTTTTATGTTCCCCTCCGGAATCATTACAGAACTGCATGAGGAATTCCCAGCTCTTAATGACGCCTTGGAGAGTTTGCGAAGTGCACCGAATGTATTTGAAACAATGGCAAAACTTTGTGGATAATCGGCTGGAAGAAACTTGAGTTGATGCTTGAAATGGGAAACATATCCCTGGTTTACTTTCATTGACATTGTTTATGCCGATACATTATTGATGAATCTTAATGACTGCATTAGCAAAAGTGCCACTGGCATTGAAAGTATGTTTATTAAAGCATTTTATGATTCTACAAAACGAACTCTGCAGGTATACGGACAAGTCAAAAGTAGCGATTTGCTTACTTCTTAGTGAGATTCAGGTAATGTCGATCATCTGTATTTCCCAACAAGTCAAATTATTGCCTGGATTTTGTACTTAGCACTCCTCTTCATGAATGGAGCCTGTCTTTAAGCCTTCTTCCCTACCTCATCAGTCTGTAAGTCCGAACCCATCACCCCAACATCACGGGTACTTTGTTCTCTCCACGCCTTCCTGCCCATCACCCCAACATCACGGGTACTTTGTTCTCTCCACGCCTTCCTGCCCATCACCCCAACATCACGGGTACTTTGTTCTCTCCACGCCTTTCTGCCCATCACCCCAACATCACGGGTACTTTGTTCTCTCCACGCCTTCCTGCCAATCACACCAACATCACGGGTACTTTGTTCTCTCCACGCCTTCCTGCCCATCACCCTAATATCACGGGCACTTTGTTCTCTCCACGCCTTCCTGCCCATCACCCCGACATCACGGGTACTTTGTTCTCTCCACGCCTTCCTGTCCATCACCCCAACATCACGGGTACTTTGTTCTCTCCACGCCTTCTTGCCCATCACTCCAACATCACGGGGACTTTGTTCTCTCCACGCCTTCCTGCCCATCACCCCGACATCACGGGTACTTTGTTCTCTCCACGCCTTCCTGCCCATCACACCAACATCACGGGTACTTTGTTCTCTCCACGCCTTCCTGCCCATCACCCCAACATCACAGGTACTTTGTTCTCTCCAAGCCTTCCTTCCCATCACCCCAACATCACGGGTAAGTCCGAACCCATCACCCCAACATCACTGGTACTTTGTTCTCTCCATGCCTTCCTGCCCATCACCCTAATATCACGGGTACTTTGTTCTCTCCACGCCTTCCTGCCCATCACCCCAACATCACGGGTACTTTGTTCTCTCCACGCCTTCCTGCCCATCACCCCAACATCACGGGTAGTTCTCTCCACGCCTTCCTGCCCATCACCCCAACATCACGGGTAAGTCCGAACCCATCACCCCAACATCACGGGTACTTTGTTCTCTCCACGCCTTCCTGCCCATCACCCCAACATCACGGGTAAGTCCGAACCCATCACCCCAACATCACGGGTACTTTGTTCTCTCCACGCCTTCCTGCCCATCACCCCAACATCACGGGTACTTTGTTCTCTCCAAGCCTTCCTTCCCATCACCCCAACATCACGGGTAAGTCCGAACCCATCACCCCAACATCACGGGTACTTTGTTCTCTCCACGCCTTCCTGCCCATCACCCCAACATCACTGGTACTTTGTTCTCTCCACGCCTTCCTGCCCATCACCCCAACATCACGGGTACTTTGTTCTCTCCACGCCTTCCTGCCCATCCCCCCAACATCACGGGTAATAAGTCCGAACCCATCACCCCAACATCACGGGTACTTTGTTCTCTCCACGCCTTACTGCCCATCACTCCAACATCACGGGTACTTTGTTCACTCCAAGCCTTCCTGCAGTCGGAACAAAGTCAGCCGGAAAGCCAATACCAGGGTCGGCTTAAGATCGACAGAATTCCCCTGTGTTACATTTCCGCGGCTTTCTGCTGCTTCAACAAGCTTTAAAAGTGCCGTAAATCGATTAGATGAGGGAGTAAAAACTACAGGAGAATGATTGATATTGGTGACGGGATGTGAGATTCCATCTGGCAACCTTGCAAAAACATTCACTTGGACAAGTTATGCAAACATATGAATTTAAAAACGTTAATAACGTTTTTAAATTGCAATCGGATCTCCTATAGAAGCAAAGAATCCTGAAGCTACATCTGAATGAAAAATAAAGATTGAACGTCTAACATAGTAGAATTCAATCCACTTTGATCCCTTTGATCCTTTAGTCTCTGTCCATATTGCCTGAGCGCCCAATAGTACTGCTGTGGGCAAATTGACTGTTTGTCTGACTCAGTATAAATCTACCCGAGGATCAACTACATCCTTTGGTCTTTGGTCTGGTCTATTGAGCAGGCGATCGAGTGGTGCTGTCGTCCGGGCAGTGCAATAAGCATTATTATGGCTTTACAAGAAGTGTACGAATTTACTTGGTAAGCTTCCCGGTACTTTTTGTCTAATCCCAGTCTGACTGAAAAGGTTCGATGTCAATACATGGGAATGGGTAGAAACGCTTATGGCTAAGCCTATGATTGTTTCACTTTGACAGGTTATGTAAACAAATTGTAGTCATCTCCTCCAGCAGCAAAAGTCCTGAAGCTGTACCTGAATATATAGAGAGTAAACGTCTAACACAGTAGAATGCAATCCTTTTTTATCTCTAAGTCTCTACCCATATTGCCTGAGCGCCCAATAGTACTGCTGTGGGCAAATTGACTGTTTGTCTGACTTAGTATAAATCTACCCGAGGATCAACTACATGCTTTGGTCTTTGGTCTGGTCTATTGAGCAGGCGATCGAGTGGTGCTGTCGTCCGGGCAGTGCAATAAGCATTATTATGGCTTTACAACAAGTGTGCGAATTTATTTCGTAAGCATCCCAGTACCTTTTGTCTAATCCCAGTCTAAATGGCCAGGTTTGCTGCCAATAGATGAAAATGGGTATAAACGCTTAAGGCTAAGCTCATAATTGCCTTCACCACTTAAATGTATCCGGTACGAAACATCAGAAGGACATTTAAAGTAAACTGGACACGCTTCCCATTAGGTCCCAGCCGTAGCTGTAAATCTGGTCATGGAGTCACTTCTATCTGGTGAGGTTAAGGATGCAAAGCCTTAATTTTCGGCGTGACAAACCTTCCCTTCCTCGTTTCTTAAGTTTTCTTTTATTTGACTTTGCAGAGAACTATCTTGATCAGATGTTGATATGTAAGTACACTGGACAGTTGGCTTCGACAACGAATTTCCAATTAATTTCACAGAAGTGTTGCTTACTTTCACGCCTTATAAATTATTATTTCGTCGGTCGAGAGTGGTAAGTCTTCTAAATTCAAATGCTAGTAGTCCAACACCATTAATACATTCTTACATTCGTTTTTTCATGGACGTATATTGTAAAGAAGCACATCTTAAGTAGAGCACGTAAATAAAGGTTTATGTTCCCTCTTGAATGTCAATAAGATCGTACTATACAAATAATTGGTTTGGTTTCAATATTGAGACAGTAAAAACTTAATGATCTCGCTCTACATCGTCAAGGTTCGCCAAAGGTTGTCGCCTTATTATATAATAAGTGGTTGTACATGGTCCTGCAATTGTGGTCAGCTCAACATTATTAATCCTGTGTGTTCACTGTACTACAGAGGCAGCATAAACTTCAACGTGACTATCAAATTTTATTTCTTAGTGCATAAAAGTGTTTAACAGAAATCTGTTCATCTGCGGTTTATTACTTATGTGGCTAGGATTTGGCATCCGAACCATCATAAACTTTATCTAGCTTCTAACCTTGTTTAACTTTTATTTACAAACTGCTTGTATCTTGATATTTTCCTGCAGTTTATAATGTTTAATATATTCCAGGGCCGTCTTATCTTATCTTCTGAGACATGCATGTTGACAGGGAACTGACACGCCTTTCCGCGTACTCAGATTTCCCTAAAGTATATTGCGTCTCATCACTGTCATAACCTTATTTGTGCGTCCGTGCCTCCCGACGCTGCTCACGGCACGTTGAGGAGATGATAATAATCTGTCACAGCACGGCGGCGTGTTTACTTTAATCACATTTTTCGTGTTTTTTTTCTCTCTATTTTTGTTGGTGATGGGGCAGAGCCAACAGTTGACAAAATTGCAGAATAACCTCCTGCGTCATATCATGAATAGTGTACGACTCATCCACAACTGTCCAATAAATGCCCTAAATGTACTGTCGTAGATGCACCGCACGAAAAACGTGACAAGAGCAGTGTTTAAGACTTAAAAGATCTACTCTCATGCAAAAAGTATGGACCAATACTGCCTGACATCTGTTGATCAATCAGATCTGAATAACAATGAGCAGTACTTAGGATTTGTAGATATCTGGAAAACGGCCAGGTACCGTTCTGTACTCATAAAAAGAAACACCGTCTTCTTGCCAAGTTCTGGAGACGCGAGGAGGAAGAAACAAATCCACCTGTCCGCTCCATCGCCATCTTGACAAGTCAATATCTCATTCAGTGTTAAAGAATGAAGTGCACCACTATATATGGATCTTGGACATGGCCTACCAATTAGCCACGAGGTCGCGGAGGGATTTAGGAAATGTCAGGAGGTCATAACGGCCCCGCAGAGAGAGCGTCTTGATGTCAGCACGCAGCCTTTAGACCTGGCTAATGGTAGGCCGGGTGCATATGGAGGCAGTTAAAGGCCAATCCATCTGTTCCAGGTGGGCAGATCTGACAGGCAGGTCCCGCCAACATACTACCAGCTCCTGTCCGAAGTGTATCCAGGTGGATGTCATGACACCTTATCTGGCGCCTGATCGAGTTCTAGTCTTTTATGTGCTAAAAGCATGTGCATCAGCCATAAAATTGCTAGACAGAATATTAAGGGATTTCGAGACAAACTCATATTAGCTCTCTCTGTGTAAGTAGTGGACTGAAGGTTTATCTAGCTTTGCAATTGCAACCGGGTTTTGATGAAGAGATGATAGTTGCCGACATAAAAATGGGATAGTGGTGTTTAAGTGAGTGCAGGGACTTCTTTCAGGTATGACGCAATTGATCATTCCACTGCCACAAGTGTAAAGCCCTCGGTTAAGCCCATAATCTGTTGTGCCCGAAATCAATCTGCCTTGCAACGATCTTAAATCTAAGTCTTAGTTTCAACATGTGTTCGTCAATCCATCTTGTAACTCTTCCGGGAATCTGGTGACAGTCGTTAAGCCATGAAACACGAGAAGCAGGGTTACCTGCCGGAAGCCTGAGTCAGCTCATCCGTCTCCGTCCGCAGCTGAGGGGTCTGGTCATCCATCACGCCGTCAGAACTTCCCGGAAGGTTTGAAGCTGTCAGGTCTGCTGATACCGTCAGAACTTCCCGGAAAGTCGGAGGCTGTTCAGGTCTATATACTGAGGCCGTCAGAACTTCCCGGAAAGTCGGAGGCTGACAGGTCTGTCGAGGCCGTCAGAACTTCCCGGAAAGTCGGAGGCTTGTCAGGTCTACTGAGGCCGTCAGAACTTTCCGGAAAGTCGGAGATTGACAGGTCTGCTGAGGCCATCAGAACTTCCCGGAAAGTCGGAGGCTGTCAGGTCTACTGATGCCATTAGAACCTTCCGGAAAGTCGGAGATTGATAGGTCTGCTGAGGCCGTCAGAACTTTCCAGAAAGTCGGATGCTGTTAGGTCTGCTGAGGCCGTCAGAACTTCCAGGAAAGTCGGAGACTTGTCAGGTCTACTGAGGCCATCAGAACTTCCCGGAAAGTCGGAGGCTGTCAGGTCTACTGAGGCAGTCAGAACTTCCCGGAAAGTCGGAGGCTGCTGAGGTCGTCAGAACTTCCCGGAAAGTGGGAGGCTGTCAGGTCTGCTGAGGCTGTCAGACCTTTCCGGAATGTCGGAGGCTGTCAGGTATTTTGTCAGAGGATTCCTTTGGAAGTAGGTATCAGGTTGCAGTAATCGTTATGGTTCGCCTAATTGACGTGCCGTTTTCAGAACCCAGACGATATTTGGTTCCTTCGGAGCTTGTCTGGCAGACATGAATATTATCTTGACAAGGTGCTTAAGCAACTTATTCGTCAAACTACTATTACCCAAGGTAGTATTGCGACATCAAACATCGCAGTTATGATATTTTAAATAGTTTATTGGTAAGTTCATACATATACTCGAATGCCAATTGCAAGTGCGCGGAAATATATATGTGGTAGACAAATGTTTATCGTGATGGCTTTCAGCAACGAGCTTCGGTGATAAAAGCCCATCTTGTTAGGCATTAGATATGTACAGTCGTCCTAGCCGAAGGGTTTTGCAGCCATTATTGTACGATACCCGGGCTAAAATGAATGTCTAAGTGCACATATTTAACGATGTCTCTTTTCAAATGCATATTTAAGTGCCCATTTTCACAATTACCGGAGCTTAATGACATCTAACGATGATTGTTACCATTGAAATGCTTTCTCTGATTGCCACTGATAGCGGAAGTATCAAACGAGTTGAAATTCCTTCACGACAGGAGCCTTCATCAGACTAGCTCTATGTTAGATTTGGTCTGATATGAGATTCCTCTGATGGGAATTAAGAAGTAGCTTTGCTGTAGAGCTATGATAAATGAAATCTCACTCTACTTGTCATTGGAGACTCGCGTTCGTTGAAATCTGATCCCGTCCAATTCCCCGTGAAATCTTCTCCTGACGACAATCCCATTACAAGACGTCCTGAAGCCATTACTCTTCTTCTCCTTACAAGAAAACTTCATCGTCAGAAGGCTTTCAACTTTTCCAATTGTCGACAAGCCGGAAATATCACCAAGATGCTCATGTCTACTCAACACCGGTGCCGCTGAAGCTAATTCGTCTTTGAAATTCGATGGCTCCTATCAAAAAAATAAGAAATCCTTGTATTTTTTGGTACTGTAGTAGTTACAGCGCTATTTACGAGATAAAGCGTAGACATGCTTCTGGACTGTTGGAGTCTCTCGTGCATGTGAACCTCATCGCCTGATTCCCGTCAAACTTTACGGCTGTCGCCTGTTGTAACCTTCCATATTACCACATCCACGTTACTCCGGTCAGACCACGCTTTGACATAATTCATGATTAAAAGTCATCCATAAAGACATGATGGCTAATCATGTGCTAAAAGGCACACGGTTTACAGCAAAACCCTTTGGCGATGGCATTGGCATTGCAATAATGAGACCGCTTTCCTTTGCCATGAGAGATGGAGCGTAGACCAATTCCCGGGCTAACAGTCTTGCTACCAACAAAAGTAAATTGCTTGGCAAATACCGGCACTAATTCCGCCAAGGGACTGATAGGGAACTTTATGCTTTGGAGTTTGGACGTATACTACAAAGATATAACAATGTACTTCTAGGGGTAGGGTATTGCCTTCGTTCCATTTATTTATCACTTCTTGGTATCCCCCTCACAGAGCCCAGAAGATTCCGTCTAACATATTTACTAATAGAGATGGCAGAAATCAGCAAACGCACTCAATACGGCGGTTTACGGTTCACCGGCAGTTTCCCCATGAGAGCTGTATCGCAGGTGGATCATGCTCTCTGGGACGACTCGGAGAATCGGTCAGAAAGCACCGGGGACACTTTTCAAACTGTGACTTTTCAAGCGTGTCGTACTGACTACGAAGTATGATCGATTTTACTCGCTTCTTTGTTGCCCATCTGCACATCTGTAGGTCTCAGCTTTGGCGATGAGCCATTTTTCTTGATCGAAAATGTTGTCAATAAACGTCCTCTTCTATCTCCTCCGCCTCCGTTAGGATTGGATTTAACAACGTGAATTGCTGTGCTGTGTTTTTGCTAGATCCCTACAATACCAGTCGTTGAGATCATCCGCATGTCTGCTTAACAGATCTATTGGCCCACATGAGCAGAATAATACATCGAAAACCATTTGCTTCTTATTCTGCTGTCCCTGCACCGCTCGCTCTGTCATTTGTCTGCTGGTAATGATAATGTCAAAGTTACGATGTGATCTCGTTACAAATGGCCAACTCTGTCAGACGACTTTGCTGCGTATCGCGAGATTGGACATTTCAGATCCAACGACTTCAAATCTTGTATTGCGTTTCTGATTTGCGTTATTAATGCACAGTACAACTGTAATGTGTTCCACGTTAAGTAACCTCTATGTGTACTGCTACATTGCGCAACTATTTTCAGTCCCTTCTAGACTCATTATCTATGTTCAACACGTATTTCATATGCAACCAGTGTGCGCTCAATTGGGATACGAACGCATTTGTTGTTAAGTGGGGAAACCGCTGTGTGTTTTATGATACATGGAGTTCTCACTGTGTGATATATGCAATATTGGCTAACCGCTCTGCAACCGGTGCAATGGCCTAGTGGGTAGAGTGTTCGCCTTGCATTCGGTAGGTCGTGAGTTCGATCCCCGGCCGAGTCATACCAAAGACTCTAAAAATGGTACATGCTGCTTTCTCTGCTAAGCACTCAGCACTAATGAGGAAGAGTATGGAAGTTAAACACACATCACTACCAGCGGACCAGCCCCCTGCTGTAGTGGCTTGCACATGTGTGGCCCAAGGGCTTCGAAGTGGGGATGTGCGCCACCCTACGCGTCTGTAGATGCATGGGCAAACAACACGTATTTCATATGCAACCAGTGTGCGCTCAATTGGGATACGAACGCATTTGTTGTTAAGTGGGGAAACCGCTGTGTGTTTTATGATACATGGAGTTCTCACTGTGTGATATATGCAATATTGGCTAACCGCTCTGTAAGATTTTATGTCGGATTGATTAACAGTTATGCTGTTTATGTTACACTTGAGTGCTCGGCAGGAAGGCTTTATTTTACGACAAGCTTTATAGATGACTGAGGCGCCTGCCTTGAAGGTACCAAACTTCCACAAAACCAATCGTTCAGTCACGCATCATTGACTATTCCAACAAAGGAAAATACTCTGCTTCACACATCGTTGTTCATGTCGCCTCAGCGTATACACGACACTTGTCAGAATGATTAAACACGGCAAATCAGTATCATAAAAGGGGACAGGAAGAGTACATTTACAGTTATCCTATTGGTTGCGGTCGCATGGGTCACACTTGTATCGTACATTTTCCTGCAATTTACATATGCGCCATTTGTCATCCTCACTTTCACTCTTTGCACACACACACACACACACACACACACACGGGCACACACACACGCACACGCACACACACACACACACACGCACGTGCACACACACACGCACACACACACACACACACACACACACACACACACACACATACACACACACACACATACACACACACATACACATAAACCCATACACAAACACACACAAACACATACACACACACACACTCACACACACACACACACAGAAACGAACATGCACAATAATACAAAGACATGCAACTATTTGTCGGATGTCCGCCGTTCGAACCTTCACAATTTTCGACACCCGAGTTGAAAGATCTGACAATGTTCTAACACGCCACTCCTGACTGTTGACAGATGAGAACAGCACGTTCCTCATCCATCACCTGTCACACCTGGCTCCT
>NC_049984.1:1449320-1451259 GCF_000003815.2 Branchiostoma floridae
ACCGGTATTGTACATCCGTCACGCTAGGCAACTAGTCGCCTCTGTTCATTACTGTAATGCCTTTCTTCTGGAGGTATTTCCGAATGATGTCTGGAATTAGCCCCAAATGTCTGCAAACGAAAGCGCGATAGAAGCACAAAATGGAAGCAGCCATGATAACATTGTTCGATGTGCGTCCGATCGGTCTTTCAGCATGACGCCTCTATTCATGGCTTCAATGCCAAATACACTTATTCACAACTCGTTAGCAGGAAGCAGCCTGACGAGCTTCCTGTCGTGCTGACGTGAGAATGACGCGGTACTGGCA
This sequence comes from Branchiostoma floridae, assembly GCF_000003815.2. Classification (NCBI taxonomy): domain Eukaryota; kingdom Metazoa; phylum Chordata; class Leptocardii; order Amphioxiformes; family Branchiostomatidae; genus Branchiostoma; species Branchiostoma floridae. The sequence goes on from NC_049984.1 coordinate 1,449,628, forward strand.
GTGTACTTCATCTGTTACGTAGGCAACTAAATAATCGCCTCTAAAAGCATAGAAAGAAAGCCGCCAGTAGAACATCCATTTAAGTGACATGAGAACACCTGTCTACATGATAACATTGTTCGACGTGCGTCAGAGATGGAGTTTCATTCGATACGTCATTCAGTTTGACGCCTCTATTCATTGCCGTAATGCCAATTTCATTTGGACTTATTTCTGAGTGGTTTTTAGAATTCTACACAACACATTCCTGCACGCGGAAGTGCGTTGATTACAAGTGGTGTGGGGCACCTAATTCTCCATCATTAATCCCAACAAGCATTAGTGTTTGGAGATCTTAACACAACTATTTGACAAGTTTGCAGCACCTACCTTGTAGCGGCCTGTCCCAGGGCCTGTATCCCTCCGGGAAGGTGGGGTACGCCGTGCTGTCTGCGGGCGGCGTCATGAAGGACAGGGTCGGGGGAACAGTTCCGCTCGGGCCCCTGAGGAGGAGGGGGAAGATATCGGGCTCCTGATTAAAAGGATAAAATTGGTGACGAAGAAGCTTTCAAGCGTAATAAAAAGAAACTTTCTGTACACATTACGTTGTAAACATATTGGTAGGCCCCCTTTCCATTAGACGACTATTGCGCTGCGCTCTGACTGCAATCTACATATTATTAAGATATGTGTGATCTTCACCTAATGAATCGTACTAGATACACGATGTCAAAGCGTAACCGAGAAGACAAGACAACGCACAAAGTGTAAAAAAAAAGGTTCATTTCTTTTCTATACTATTCGTTGAGATATCTGTCAAATTTTAGGTCGCAGCGAGAACGCAGAGAGAGCTCCGTCCTAGGGAAATAGGAGTATAACGATTTTCAATGAGACCATGGAATGCAGTCATGGTAACGCTTTCACATTGGCCTATGTGGAGAAGTTTATAGTTTGAGTGTTAACATGTATTTGCATAAAGTGGCGACTCAAACGTTTTGATAACATCACACTGTTAGCAGCAACAAATTATCTCAAGTCAGATATTAGGAGGGAAGATTGTTAAGATTTGCAGATACATTTTAAGTCTCATTTGCTCATCAACTCTTAAGCAAAGTAAGATGCTGCCCAAAGGCAGTAGTACATGAAGACGTACAGAAACCCATTTGCCGAATATAGAAAATACTAAACAACCGGGAAAACGTGTATTGCCTTCTAAGGCACCAGGAAGATTATTCGAAAAAGGAAGGGCAAGTTTATCCGTAAAAGAACGCATACGGCTACCGCTTCAATCATGGCCGAGAGGACCTTTAGCGGTGATTTACTCCGGACCACGCCCTACGATGAGTCACACTGGCCCGATTAAAGCACGCCCAGTCGTCACCTTATGGGGATACTACTGGATAATGATATATCACGGGGATTGTGGTACGTAACCACTCTAGCCTCAACTACAGGATTGACTTTAGTTGGAGCGATGACTCATTAGGAAACACATTTTGCCCCATCCATGCATACATGAGCCCGTATGGCATACGTACGTATGGAATAGAATGTGTAATTCTACCATGGTCCTGCTTTTTCTTGTAGTAACTTTATCCTAGAGAATAGACAGGTATATGCGACAATTCGGAAAATATTAACAACACAGTCTGC
>NC_049984.1:1451359-1467801 GCF_000003815.2 Branchiostoma floridae
ATATGCTGGGATGTTCGCAGACCAGCGCTTCCCGTCTACAACCCAATCAGCGCATTTGTATATAATCAACGATAACCTACGAAACGGAAGATTGTACACATTCTTCTGCTTAAACAAATACATCTGGTCAGCAATGATAGAAATATTTACATTAACCAGCTACATCCCAATGCACCTTTATAAATAACGACTTAACCATCAGACCATTTACCTTAACTAGGTCCCATTAAGGTTGTGAAATATGTAATGGCCCAATCCATACAAGTGTGACGTACAGATAAAAGAGATACTACATAAATTTCATAAGGAGATCTATTTTATAAGGATAAATGGCTAACGCTTACAAATTAGATGTGCACACAATTGATGAATGGCTTTAGTAATGGTATCTGGATACCTTCGTATAAAATCCATTGCATATTAAAAAACCTTACGATTATTGATTGAATGGAAAGCTTTGCTCAATAAGCGGATTATTCAAAACACTGCATCTTTTAAAAAAAAGTTGTTAACTTTTTCTTTCAGAAGCTGTGATTGTAAACCCTCCGTAGCAGTGAATGGGCGGATACTGCGGCAGGGCGGTTGATAAACAACCCCAGGTCCTCCCAATAAACCCACCAACACGATTATCCAGCACAGCCGCACCAAGACCGTTACAGGTGCGGCTAACTGTCAGGGACCGTATATCAGTGCTCCAAACGGAACTCTTGTATCTGTATCTGTATAGCCGGTATATACGAGGTGTGCAGGAAGGTACCGTAAAGGGACCTGCTGGAGCCACAGCTTGACCAATAGCAGTGCTGAAAGGTGCCGTAAAGGGACCTGATGGAGCCACAGCTTGACCAATAGCAGTGCTGAAAGGTACCGTAAAGGGACCTGTTGGAGGCGCAGTTTGACCAATAGCAGTGCTGAAAGGTGCCGTAAAGGAACCTGCTGAGCCACAGCTTGCCCAATAGCAATGGTGAAAAGGTACCCGTAAAGGGACCTGTTGGAGGCGCAGTTTGACCAATAGCAGTGCTGGAAGGTGCCGTAAAGGGACCTGTTGGAGGCGAAGTTTGACCAATAGCAGTGCTGAAAGGTGCCGTAAAGGGACTTGATGGAGTCACAGCTTGACCAATAGCAGTGCTGAAAGGTACCGTAAAGGGAGATGCTGGAGCCATAGCTTGGCCAATAACAGTGCTGGAAGGTGCCGTAAAGGGACCTGATGGAGCCACAGCTTGACCAATAGCAGTGCTGAAAGGTGCCGTAAAGGGAGCTGCTGGAGCCATAGCTTGGCCAATAGCAGTGCTGGAAGGTACCGTAAAGGGACCTGCTGGAGTTACAGCTTGACCAATAGCAGTGCTGGAATGTGCCGTAAAGGAACCTGCAGGAGTCACAGCTTGACCAATAGCAGTGCTGGAAGGTGACGTAAATGGACCTGATGGAGGCGCAGTTTGACCAATAGCAATGCTGGAAGGGGCCGTAAAGGGACCTGCTGGAGCCACAGCTTGACCAATAGCAGTGCTGGAAGGTGCCGTAAAGGGACCTGCAGGAGCGCCGTAAACCCGGCGATGTTCCGGCCGAGTGGTCAGGACCAGGGATTCATTACCGCCCGCCACGGTTCACTGGTTTTACTCAGCGGCCGTTTAAAGACTGGTTTATCAGATATCCCCGCTGATGCCCGCTCGATTAGTCACGGCTGCCGCTGCTGCTGCCAGAGTGTAGGCATTCCGCCGTACCCGTATGTCAATGGCAGGTTCCGATAAATAGTTTAAGGTTTGTTGAATACTTCCCACATCGCGCTCATCTCCGTTTCAGTAACCCAGGGCCACACAACGTTTGTGTAATCACTACAGCAGGCGGCACACTTCAGAGCAAGGGTATAAAACCAAGTACTTTAGCCAGCTATAGTAGTAAGAAAATATTTGATTGATGCATTTTCATGTTTTACCAGTAGTTTTACGTTGTCAATGACCTCAGTGAGGTCATGTCGATACAATTAGGGTCTTCATCTATTCATCACAACAATTAGTATCAGTAAAATGGTTCCAAATGGCATTTGGGATTACTCGCTCATATTGATCTGTGAAACGTATGCATAAGTTTAATTGCTCTTGGGGATAAAATCATTTATTCCTGTAAGTACATGCCCATGAGAAAGCTCTGAGATTGATTGAGGAGTATTACGTTATTTATAGCGGCGTAGGATGATGATGTAAACCACTTTAGAACTCCAGACGTGATGTAGAGATGTGCACTGTGCAGCAAGACACTGTTTAAGCACAACTATAATCGTCTGATAGATATACCACTCTATAGAACAGGAATGCACACATGGCAGACATGTTAAGTTAGGAGTATCACAGCTCTTAATCAGAAAGTTGCAGTATGGATTAAGGCTTGAACATGTATGCACCTTTGTGGGGCAAGTGCCTTGGGGTTTAAAAGTGTTCGACTTAATTGGCTTGCATACGTTGCATGATTCTCCATAGAAAATCTGTGTTTTGCTAAAACGTGGGTGGTGTTCTGTTTAGGTCTTTATACTCCCTTGCCACTAGGACGGCGCTCTCGCCGCGCTCTCTCTGCGACCTAAAATTTGACAGATCGTTTAACGAATTGTATAGAAAGGAAACACTATGTGTTTTTTGTTGTCCTCTCTGTCACACTTTAGCATGTTGTATGATATACCGAGTAAGAAATCAAAGGTAACACATATCCTATTCAGGTCGCAGTGAGAGCGCATCGCGATCGCCGTCTAGTGGAAAGGGGACATTAGAAAGTATGCGGCCTTTAGAATGTAGTATACCTTTTTTATGTGTATCATCCCAATGAGTACCGGATGCTGAGTAACGGTCTTATGTTAATTGGTTAGGTTACAAACGTCAAAAAAGAAATCTGCATGGCATCGGCATAGACGTAGGAGTCTAACCAAACCTCCGTTGGGACTAAGAATACATTGAAGGAGGATCAATTTAATTTGCAAGGCACACTTTAAGTGTCTTGTTTAAGTTATGAGGCAACAAACCGGGGTTAGCTGTAATATCTGCGAGGCCCCGTGACTGCGTGAGGCATTTACACAGGGGGCCTGAAGTTACCCGAGTGTCTTCAATATGTTGCGCAAACGTCTTTAGAGATGATTGGATGGGACCTTAGGGTATGACTACTTTGGGGTGATGTAAAAGGCTAATCCAACATCCGTGAGGAGGAATGCTGGAGCTGAAACACGTCAGGAACGTGCGTCAGCGACATCCGTCTGGGCGGTCAGGTCGGTCAGCGGGGAAACTTAATGGGGGCCGTGTTTTATCGGCTCAGCTGTTCCGGCATTGGGACGGTGTTTGGGCATCGTACCAGCTTTACTCAGATTACACTATAATAACTCTTTAGAACTTACGTTACGTGGCGATGAAAAACCAAGTGGATACACGTCAGAGAAACTACTTGTATCTGTATCTATATGCGACCGCCTTTTGGCGTAACACACCGGCTTCGCAGGCACTCGGCGAGGCATCAGCAGCTGGTTATATCACACTGAGTGACTTGTCACACCTACCTTTTGCTTATCTGACTGCAAAATTTGTTTTGAAGCTATGCGCTTATTGTTCTTGGCACATCAATCCTTGGTTAAAAACTTTGGAACTTGAAGGCATAGCTATTTCTTGCTCTTGAACTGGTTTAAGATACTCAGTAGTTGGTACATCTACCAGTTTATTTGTCATTCTGTACATCATGCATTTTTTGCAGTCACAGAAGCGCAGTAATACAGTTTAAGTAGCTTAAGAGCTCTTCTTCGGCTCTTGTCGTCTCGCGAGACGGTCGACAGCTGATGCACCTGATGTACAAAATGATGAATACGGTAGAAACTTCTAATGTCAATACGATTCATAGACACCGTGTGAGGCGTAACATTGCGATGCAGGTCAACAGGAGCGAATAGCATGCGGTCACGGTCAACGCGAAAGAGGAAATTGGAGACGCTAACAGAATGTGAAAGTCTGTAATAAAAACGCCAATTCTACTCCAAAAGCTTTAGAAGAAATTCCGCCTGATTCATGGGTAACTCACTTCAAAGCATTACATGAAAAACGTAGGCTTGAGAGGCAAAATTTTGACACTGAATTTGAAATGAAAATTAAAGACAATCTAAAGGCACTGGAGGAACTCATGATCAACACAGAGCAAGGGCCTCTTGATTGCCAAATCACGGAGGCTGAAATAAGTAGTGCAATAACGGCTCTCAAAAACAAAAAGGCGAGCGGCGAAGACATGATAATTAACGAAATGCTGAAAGCGGGACACAGCTTACTTTTAAAGCCTCTTGTTGCATTATTCAATCGCACCTTTTTTAGTGGAAAATTCCCCCAAACCTGGTCAAAAAGCTACATAGTGCCCATATTCAAATCAGGGAGAAAAGACGACACTAACAACTACCGCGGGATTTCCATTTCTAGCTGTCTCGGGAAACTGTTTACCTCTGTACTAAACAAAAGGCTCTCCTCTTTTCTCGAGGAAAACAAAATTCTTAAACCAAATCAAGCAGGGTTTCGGAAGAATTACAGAACGTCAGATAACATATTTGTTCTGAAAACGTTGATTTCCAAATATACACAGTCAAGAAATCAACTATTTGCTTGCTTTGTGGATCTATCCAAGGCATTTGATTCAATTTGGCACGAGGGCCTATTATTCAAACTCATATCAAAAGGCATTTCCGGTAGATTTTTTGATATGCTAAAAAGTTTATATAGTCAATCCGCAGCGAGTGTGAAAACAAATATAGGTTTAAGTGAAAATTTCCCTGTCAAAATAGGAGTGCGGCAAGGTTGTGTTCTAAGTCCCTCACTATTTAACCTATATATCAGTGACTTAGCAGACGAACTGAATACAGGAGATTTTGATGCGCCCTTGCTAAATACATCTGAAGTATCAAGTTTATTTTATGCCGACGACCTTGTCCTACTATCAACTAGCCAAAATGGTCTTCAAAATGCAATTGATAAACTAGGTCTCTATTGCAACAAATGGAAATTATCAGTTAACATAAATAAGACAAAAATAATCGTATTTAACAAAAAGGGTCATATGTTCTCAAATCTCAAATTTCATATACTCAACGAAGACATAGAGATAGTTTCTTCATATTGCTATTTAGGAGTGGTGCTTACAATAGGTTGCAACTTCACAACAGCATTAAAAACACTACAAAAGAAGGCGCTAAGAGCTCTGTTCAGTATTAAAACAACACTAGGAGAAACCAATCCTTCAATTTCAGTATATTGTAAATTATTTGATGCCTGCGTTGTCCCAATATTGACTTATGGTGCAGAGGTATGGGGCAAAATCGGATTAAATGATAAGTCACCCATTGAACAAGTTCATCTGAAGTTTTGCAAGTCGTTATTAGGCGTAAGAAAAAACTCAAGTAATCTTGCAACAAGGGCAGAACTAGGCAGGTATCCTCTGTGGATCGAAGTATATACTAGATTGTATTCATACTACAAAAGATTAGTTAAAGAAGTGCCAAGAAATAGTCTACAATTTGAAGCTTTTCTTGTACAGCAGGACTTACACAGTCGCAACATACCATGCTGGTTTTCCAATGTTAGTAAAATCCTGGAGGAGTCTGGTTTTGCCTATCTTTTGATTAACAGTGATCGCAACACATCTTTCGCTCAGTCCGAAGTAAACCAAAGACTGAAAGACAACTTTGTTCAAAATTTTTACTCCGAAATGAATTCTCCTGGCATGAAGGAAAACCAAGGTAATAAGTTAAGAACCTACAGAAAATTCAAGCTTACTTATGAAAGAGAAAAGTACCTAGAGATAACAAATTTTAGTTATCGCCGAGCCATGACTAAATTAAGGATCAGCGATCACCCACTGCAAATTGAAGCTGGCAGATACACCCGAACTCCTCCTGACGATAGAATATGCATGTTTTGTAATAAGAATGTCAGGTGTATAGAAAATGAAATGCACTTTGTACTAGAGTGTTCTCTGTACAATGATATGCGTAATAGCCTTGTTAATGTTAAACGTGTTAAAGAGAAATATACAAACATAACAAAGGTAGACATGTTTAAATATCTGATGTCATCAACTAACTATGACATTTTGGAAGAACTGTGTAAGTTCGTTTACTCTTGTTTTAAGAGGAGGGACGAAGCTTGTAGAAAATAGTTATTATTAGGATATATCATTGTTTATTTGTTGTCATTAACTTTATATCAAACTTAATGCATTTAGCCCCATTGGGGCATGAACATGCAATAAACATCATTGTCATTGTCATTGTCATTGTCATTGTCATTGTCAATAATAGCGTTCGTGTTCACACAATATAATCCTCTACATAGGCGCTTGAAGGCTTGCTCATGCTTGTTTGGAGTAAAACGTTTTGGCATCGCCCGGATTGAATTGTGCAGGAGGCATATAATACCCAACTACAGGATTTTAATACTTCTTGGAAAATTGTGAAGTAGCGGGGTAGTGATTTCCGGTTTGAAAAGAAATGAAGAAGTCGCCTTTACGGTTTAACAGTCAGCGGGATGTAAAGTAGCAACAACAACGATGCTATCGTACATTTCAAAAGCTCTGACACAATGGAAGGGCTCTTGCTAATGTATTAACCATGATATTCTACAGGCCTCGGGTGTCTTAAATGGCCTTAACATGCTTCTTCTAACGAAGTTTATATTAAGCAGTTCGAACTTTCAATCCACTGGTTCAAAGGTAGTCGCTAACCATCGGAACACTGCTTATATCTACATTTTAAACGTTTTGTACTTTCTCACTAACATACCTAGTGTGCTCGAAGATGATTTGCAATCGTTAGCCTAAAACCACGAACATGTTGAAATTCCATCCCTCTAGGTAAAGTTGATAACACCTTTTCCACTGACAGTGCGACTGTTCTTTCTTATCAACATGTGCACTTTCTAAAAAGCCTCGCGTGGCCCTGTGGTAGGGATAATTGCTTACTTAGTGTACCACGAAGCATTTACTCCAGGACGGTGTGTGTCCCCATTGAGACGCTGTTGGGTAGATAACGCTTTAATCGATACGTTAAAGGCCAAGCAAAAAGATTCGTCAGTGTTTCCAAACCCCACAGCACCATGCAACAAGTCAGTGCTGCATGTACAAGTGAGTGACATCCCCAAAAGGCAAACTTACATCAGCAATTCGGCCAAAGGACGTAGAAAACCCAATGGTAGCGCCCTTTATGACGATTCCATCTGGAATATACTGAGTATGAAAACATTCTATTATGTTTGGAGGCTAAACTAAAAACTATCTAATCAAACATTTATCATCGGCGGAATGAATGGGTCATATATATTCTGTCACTGTTTCGAGTATTCATCAATTGCTAATGCCCTGTCATAATAATATTCAATTCCTGAAACAGAAAATTAAATTTAAAAAACTGCCTTGTTGTATTTGCATGTTTTACCAGTTCTGCGGTCAAGCTCTATCAACAACTACACAGGCAAAAATAGTTATATCTCCAGGTACCGTTATGTCAACCAAGGATTGATGTGTTCAAATATTTCTACTTTCCTAGAACAATTGTTAAGTGGAACTCGGTGCCACCATGTGCAACAGGAACATCCTCACCAGCTTTAAACAGCATGCAGTCAGATGTGACATGTCTTTCGATAACCAGCTGCTGCCGCGCCGCGTGCCTGTGAAGCTGATGTGTTACGCCGAAGGGCTGTTAATGTTATTCCGGCCATATAGATAACGATAGAGATACGAGTATCTATATTAGTCCATATCAATAAGCTGCCCAACGGCGTGGCTCACCAACTTTTTTATGACAAAAGTAAACTGTAATTTCCGGTAGTGAGCTGACGGCCGTTAGAAGTGAGCTATACGGACTGAACCATGCCCGAGGCCTTTCCGAGACAATTTCTTGGTCTATATGAGATGAATGGATCCATAGCCGAATCAGTTCTGGTGAAGATAGAGGTACTTGTATTAGTTAATATCAGTAAACTACCGAACTGCGTGGCTCACCAACTTTTTATGACAAAAGTAAACTGTAATTTCTGGCAGTGAGCTGACGGTCGTTAGAAGCGCCTTACCCAGGCAATCCGCGGGTCTCTATGAGACGGAGGGGCCATAGCCGGATCAGTTCCGGCAGGACTCCGCTCTCTAATTGGTTTCTGCAGAGCTGTTCATGACCGTGAGGCAGGATGGGCACTTCCAGTGCAGGCCGTTAACACCCCAGTAATGAAAGTCAACTCGCTGGGCACATCTACAATCTCAGCTATGACCGTTTGCGCTAAAAGGTTCAGGGTCATTGGGCCGTTATTTGGACGGAGAGTCGCAATCATGGGAGGTTTTGGAGCTCAATTGGATGTATAAATGGATGATTGCAGCATGGAAATATCCAGGAAAGGATTTGAGGTGTGGGGTGATGTGAAGGTGGTACATCACGTCCACGTGATCCACGATGTCTACATGTGTGGTGCTCCAGTTATTGGCAACGTGTCAACCTCTAATCTCCAAGCAGATCCTACGATGACATAAGATGGTACTAAACTGGCCAAGGAGTGTAGCTAGCCTAAGAGGTACCCATTTGCCAGGTAGAATCTTCCCCCAGTCGGCTAGAACAAAGGCTATTAAAATCCTAATCAAATTGTAGCGAAACACATTAGCTGAAGTCGGCTTCACTCCTCTGGCAGCTTTTGATACTATCTTATGCTACCGTAGGATCTGCTTGGAGATTAGTCAACCTCTGCATGTTACATATGCTTCTGCACGCCACTCAAGCAAAATCTAAAACAACCTGTTCATCTCTCTGCCAGTACCCTTCTCACAGAACACATTCTATAGTAATTTTGCAGCTGAAGCATAAAATATTTGAATGGTCTTGTGGTGATTTTATTTATTTTGGGGTGGGGGGCGGGTTAAAACAGCCACAACGCACGCCCAAGACCCGCAAACCCGTTCAAATCTCTCCGATAAAATCCACATGTTTGTAAGTTGCAGTTGAAAAGGAGAACATGGAACCAAAATGAACAGTAGAAGGTCTCCAACATTAAGTCAGTTAATCGTAAGGCTAGATTCTTTCTACATAAACATGAGGGAAAAAACAGAAAAGAATACACCGTGTAAACCCTGAAGTTAACTTTTTTAGCCATTAGGGTCCAAACGTGGGAGCTAAAACACTTTTCATCGGATGACTTTACTAATCACGGTTCACCTACATCTTTATCAAATACCCGTTGATCAAAACTCAACATTTGTCAAGTTTTCAATTACTCTCCGTCCCAATGGTGAATTCTATCATGTGGTGCTCCATGTTCATTATCGGCTCTGTCGTCGGAATCAAGAAGGCCACTCGATTGTTTTTTTGTCCTGATGGGAAACGGTCCTGATTGGTTAGGTGATGTATTTGCCATGGAGAAGATTTGTAGTTAGCCATAGAGAAAGATAGAGCCGTTTCGTTAGGAGTAACCCCCGGTGGTGTTCCAAGGTCGAAGGAATATTCTTATTCTTCTTCTTCATGTGCACGTCCAACTTCATAGAGCTGAAGACTCCGGACGTGGACAAGGGTCTTTTGGTTTGGTGGTGGTCGCTTTTCTAGTTCTGTGCTTTATGTTTATGTGAGTGTATGGGTTTTATTCCGCTACAACAAAAGGAAAGATGTCTTTTGAATAATTCCAGACTAAATCAGATGGTAATACCGACGACCTACTTCGGACGAAAGACACAGTCACATCACATACATAATGCCACTGCATTACCTCAACGTGCATGCAGCACGCATGCAGCACCAAAGGAAAGCCTACAACCAGATCTATTTGTTAATCAATCTTTCGTTGAAGTGATCGGAATTGCTAAGAAACCCTATTCACAACTGTAACAAAATTCGAAAGGAAGTTATTATGTACAATGACAAAAGAACAGGTTAAATCAAAGCAAACTGGCAATATAAATAGAACACAAATTAAAAACTAGAATTAAGAGAATAGATCACACAATTGCATATTGAAAATGATCACAGCATTGAAGTAGGCTAGTGACCCTGGAAGTGTCAATATGTCATCCAACAAGGGGATGGTAGATTGTTGCGGAATTCTCGGAGCGCTGAGAATTGATGAGATGGACTAACTCCCGCCTGCTGTGCTTGTCCCTGCGTTTGGTTGATGGATGGGTTGGAACATCTGGGACTTGTCTCAGGGAACAGGATGATGGGGTTCTTGGTGTGATGTATGACGATTTCGGACATGTGACCACAGGGGTGGCTCAGTGGGGCCGTGCAAGCTTTTGGGCTTCATTTTTTGTTGACACATGATGAAGGATGTACGTTTGTGCCTTATATTTCATGTACATTATGTTGTATTCTATAGACAACATAACTAGGGGCAAAGCAAAACTAACATATATTAAACATAGCTACCTGTATACCATTGTCTTCCGAGACAGATGGATGCCAACAAAATGTATATTCGTATCATTAACAAAGGTGTTTTATCTGTTCATCTTTTCAAACTTGGTTGTATAAACTTGTTTGTGTAGCTACTCGTACGGAGACGCTTCTAATGAAGATGAATAGTAAGCAACAAATTGGCAATTTCAGTTCAAAGCCAGCCTCAGTTCTTTGTGTGTCTATGTCTCCCTTACTGTCAGAACATGTTATTTGTAGCCTCTGGCATGCAACTGGTGTGCGAATATTCGCGCGGTTGATCTTAGGAAACCACAACATTCCAGTGGCTAGGTTAAGCTTATAGCCACGTCACCATGCACATCTTTCTGCTCTAAAACCAGTGACTGCATTTACTATATATTGCGGTCCTTAGCCATTGTTTCAGTATGTCCAATGTGTCGTACTCTCCCCGATCTCTCATGGGATTATTAGATACACAGAGAGCTCCTGGTGTTAGGCTTTATAGACGAGTCTGTTGGTTTTCTGTGCATGTGACCAGACCACACTAGCCATTTTGTTCGAAAAGCATGTATGGTGGCCTAATCAGTCCATCGTTTCAATGGAATTTCTTCATTCAGTTTGCTACTCTGCGTAATATGAAGTGTGTAAACCTGTGTTCAATCTGCTCGACGCTACACGGACGCATTTTACTTCCATCGCAAAAAGATGCTCGATCGCAAAAAAAACATCTTCAACCCTGGTAGTTGGTTTATTTGGCAGAATAACTATTGTCGCCTCTAATTCTGTTTCCTTTCCAAGACACGAAAACTGTTGCAGGAAAGAAACTCGATCTGTTAAAAATCTCTGGTCCCCGAAGGATGCCCATTAGAATATTGTTAAATCGGTCTATACTGCCAATTAGAGCACATTTTTATATTTGATGAATATGTCAATATCAATCAATTCATTGGAAGGTGTTCGCGTCAATATTGATACAATTGCCATTTGATCACAGAATAAAGTGGAGGAGCGCAACAGCTTGACCTAGAGTTCTCCGCTATGAGTCCCGATATTTACAGTCATGTGTCTTTGATTGATGAGCCCGAGGGCGCTAAGTCCCCCCAAGGCCGTTTTGTGGCCGTACGCGAGACGGGGGGAGACGGATCAGCCCGATAAGGCAGTTTACTGCGCTGTGGTAGCGATAGATTACCGCCAAACTGCTCATGACTCTCAATTGAACAGCGAGGGACACTCCGTCTGTCGCCAACACAAACTGAACTGAGGAAAATCTCTAAAGCTTATGACTAGGTGTGGGTACCGGTACAAATATCCAGGTCCATGTACGGTCCAGGTGCAGAGGATCAGCTCTAGGTCCGAACCTTATCATATGTGGAACATACAAATGTGCGATACTCAAACCAATGGTCTATTTTGCTACTAAGGATTCTGTTGGTGGCGTGCCCGATGTCCATGGATGTTTTAAAGCCTATCCTATCAATGGAAGCAATAGATAACCGCCAAACTGCTCATGATTCTCACGCAAAATGGGCGCCTCCATAGAACGCACCACAGCGAGAGGCACTCCGTCTGTCGCAAATACACACTGAACCGAGGAAAATCTCTAAAGGTTATGACAAATGGCTTAAACTTAGGCTATAGGTTGGACCAGAGAAGCGCAGTCTGGAGCTGTTCCAGAAGTGGCCATCATATAAATGGTTCGTTGAATGCTAAATGCTTCAGGCGATACCCATCACCATGCACTGTGTATACAGGCAAAACCCATCACCATGCACTGTGTATACAGGCAAAACCCATCACCATGCACTGTGCACACTGGTTACTGGACACATGCCAACTGCCCACGGTTTGACGCATAGGTAGTGCACAGATGGGGCTCCAAGACTCTATCATTCATACTATTGTATTTTATACTGATGGCATTTGCTAAGTTACAGTTAGAGCTTGATACATACTTACGGAATCGTGTCTTAAGACATGCTCATTTGTTAAGTATTCTTAGACGACAAAAATCAACAGTAGGCAACAGCAATAACGTATTTAGATTCAACCGGAAAATAAATGCCGTTTCAAGTGTCTTACCTAAGTTTAAATTGCTTTCCTTGATAAATACTCCTCAGGAAACCACATCGACCAAATTTCAGTAGTTCATACAGACATCCAAGCCGGTCGGTGTCTGATAGAAAAGGACTTCCAAACAAAGAGGAATTTTTTTCCAGATCCTCTTCACTATTTGTTTTTCATTATTACGAATTCCCCTCAGCCACGATGTAAGGATTGCTCTCAATTGTTATTTATCGCAAGTTTGGAGATTTTTGTGATCTTCTTTTGTGAGCCTCGTTGCCATTGTGAGATCTTGTGGCTTATTTCTCTCCACACCGCCAGCATCACTGACCTGTTCGCACGTTATCTAGATTAAGGTGTGAAGCCCTTATGCACTGTGTCATATGCACGTGTCAACGCAATTAATCTGTAAGCCCAAAGGTGCTGCGCGGGACACGTTTTCTCTTGTGCGGCAGCACAGTGGGATTGTCTACAGTGTTCAGATTAAACTTTCACGTCCTTCGTTTCTAACTTATTGTTATTAATGCAATTTTAATCGATTGATATTAGTTGGCGATGTTCGGGTAGGCGTTTCTTAATGACACGCGGCCTAATTACGTCGGCATGATGAATGGATGGACGGGAAACGTCGTGCGATTATTTTCATCAAAGGTCATTTCAACTGTTTTTAATCTACATATAAGCCAATACTGAAGCGTGTAAGACGGAATTCCGCTTATTTTCATCAGTGGAATCTGCTTATTTCAGCAGTTTAATCTACAACAGTCAATACTGAATCGTGTAATACGTTAGACACAGAGACGCTCCTTGCCAAGTTCCTGTACTATATTGTATTGTGATAGTTGACTGATGCAATTCGGGTGGCTGATAACCATGGAGCGGTTTGGTAATTGTGTTCTCCTGAAGATACACGATTGTTATTGCGTTACCATAGACAGAGACAGAGACCTGCACGGACCAATGAAACCAGCCGTCTCTAATGGCAGGATCGTTTAAGACTACTCGCTAGCTTTAAGGCAGAAGAGAATGTGCTCCGGAATTCGGGTTTTCTACTTCTGCAGTCAAAGACACTCGCTGCCCAGTGTTGACACACAGTTTCTTTACACTTGTGTTCCACAGAGCGTTATCAAGTATGCTGCAGGTACAAATTGATACAGAACAAAATCCGTTCCGTATGAAAAATATGCAATGTTTTGGCCGTGATTTTGCCGTTGCTGAACGTGGTGCTTTATCTTGCTGCCACATGCTGAATTCATTTTTTTATGCTATCAGAATTTTTTCAAATGCTCTCTGTATCTTAAACATACACCACATACGATGTCACATCGTCTGTGTGATGCATCGATGTATATTCAAATTTCGTCGTTTAATGCCTGGACGAGGTAATGATGGTAGTGACCTATACATTTGCAGAATAGTCAGTAACCAATGAGGTGTAAGTCTAATATATAGATGAAAGAAAGTCTTGTACTCACGCGGATTCTGTGCTCGCTGTAGACCCAGCACCAGTAGTTAGCTGGGATGTCGCAGTAGAAAGTAGCGTTAGAGCCACGCAGGTTACAATCGTCGGGACGCTCTTCATGGTGTTGGGGATTCTTCCTTCCTTACAATAGGAATCTAAAGCGACACGAATCATGCCTGTACAGAAAGGCAGGAATGCAAGTAAGGTGTGCCTCACAGACACAGTCACTCACACTGTCACAGGTATGCTTTATCGGGAGGCAGAGCAACCTAGTCTCCAAAACACCCGGAGTTCCAGAAAGACTCTTGTTGTGTGGAACGCGGCAGTCCTCGGCCAATAAGTCATAACTGCCCACGAGGAATAGCTGATGAGCTTGACGCGCTGTCTTCCACGTGACGAGGCCTGCCGAAAACGTACCACCCGGTTGGCTGGGATTCTGGGCGAACCCACTTCCCTACTGGCAGCGTGATTTCTGCTGCTCTATTGGCGATGGCGACTGGATCGCGTCATCATCGCGTCATCATCATGCTCGTACACCCACGTGTGCAGACGATGTCTGACAGGTAGCCAATCACAGGCAACGCTTTTGAAACTCGTTAGCTTCTGATCCTGTCGATTCTTCTAATCGTGAACGTTTCCGATCGAAAATCGTCTTGGCTCTTACGTAAGACCTACCGCCACCGCACCCAATCAGTAATTGCACAGTCTAACCGGTGTATCATTACGGGTGAATGACGTTTTACTTTTACTGATCAAAGTGCATGTGGGTCTATGATGATCATTGATGAATGATGTACTAATTGCCTCCATAACCTGTTGATTAGTGAGTACTTAACATCTGTAGATGTACAGAATTCACCGCACGTCAAACACCCATCAGCGACAGCGCCATGTTCTGCTATGTGTGCAGGAGACTCGCCTGATGTTATCAACCAGCGAGGAGACAGCTGATGTTGCTCAGCGTTGATTATGTGCAAGAAGTGCGAGCTGTCGTTCTGAGCATCATTGCCTGTGTGTGTGGTTGTGTGTGTGCCTGTGTGTGTGTGCGTGTGAGTGTGTGTGTGTGTGTGTGTGTATGTGTGTATGTGTGTGTGTGTGTATGTGTGTGAAGAGCATAAGATGATATTTAAGTGAGAAAATTGCCTTTTGAAAAATTACATTTACGACATATACAATATAAAATTATCAGTTCTTGCAGGACCTCAGTCCCAAGACGAGTTGCAGTTTCCTTTATTTGGGCCGATGCTTGATGACACGGACCGATGAATGTTCCTAATGCAGAAGGTAATTGCTTTGACCGGAAACTGTAATACCCTCCTATGAAGCCCTCGTTCATTTGTATGAAAACATCAACGATTCCATTGTTCTCAGAGGGCTGTTTTGTCTTCAAACGTGCAATAATGTTTATAAATTTGTTTATAACTGTTGTTGTTATCAAGGAGGAGGAGAAAGGAGGCAGCTGACCAGACCGTCTCCTCTGCCCAGTTCACCTGTCAGCAGTGCAGCAGAGTGTGCAGGTCAAGGATAGGACTGTTCAGCCACATGAGGGCCTGCAGACCATCCAGAACTTCCCACGAATCCTCGACGACGGGGAAAGAGCCATGATGATGATGATGATGTTATTTCCAGCGTTGTAATCAGTGGGTCTCAAGGCAATATTCTTGTAACATCGGGCTTGATGCAGTCGGTCATCAGTCTGAAAAAAAACTGCTTAACGTACCGATGAATAGATTTATTCATCAGTGTGGAAGATAGAAGTCGTTTAAAATAATCCCGACGGGTTGTTTATCTCCCTACAGCGCCATTTCTCTTTTTGTTGTAATTTCGCTCACAGAGATGATGAATATCGCTCCATCTTTCTGTGCGTTTCTCCTTTATTGGCAGACAGACGTGCGTCCCCTGAGAGAGTACCATTTGTCTCGCCCTAATGCAGATGTAAGTAGACGGTTACGACGATTAGTGCGGCTTACGATTGATTCCCGACACGGCGGCAGGCATACGTTATTCAAATGGATTCTGTTACAAGCTTTTAGCAAAGATTTATTACCTTTGTCAAGTAGGTTATGTTTTCGTTAGCATGGTCTCTTTTACTGTGTCGGTGGGGATTGGGATTGGGATGAACAGTATATCTAAAGAAGATACTAATGGGTGCTAATGATATTTAATTATTATCTCCTTTTCAAAAGAATGTGATCGTGACAGAATCAAGATCACAGCAGACGTTTTTTGTGTATCTTTTGACCTGGACGTGCCTCGGTTTTGGTGGCAGATGGTTTGTGATGTAAGGAAGAGGCTGTTTATGTTTGGGACCCCTAGCAACTTGCTGTGGAACTGCAGGGGCTAACTGCATTTTCGTCGAACTGAACAAAAGATAAAGCATAAGAATATCCAGCAATAGAAGAAGTCAAAACTAACATACCTGAATTAGGACCTCGCATGTGGATCATAATTATGAGAAAGGAAACCAAAGAATTATCTTCAGTTCAGTTCATCCTCATATGAGGTGCCATCTTACCCCAGTTAATCAACAGTGACATCTTCCCG
>NC_049984.1:1467901-1497390 GCF_000003815.2 Branchiostoma floridae
TTCTGTAGTTGAAGTGGACTTGTGGAACCTTACATTGCAGCGTGTCTGCTAAGTATACGTAGCTCTTACGGATCACAAGTCATGGTTTTTAGTTACGTTTTAGCGAGTTCCAGAAATTCAGGTCCAGCTTTACACAATGTTTGCTGCATGTTTTTTTTAGTTTTATGCGATATGTTATTTCTTTATTAATTTCTGTTTTCTTTATGGATGGTTGTACGCATACATTGCTTAGCAGACCGCTTTACCAGCGTGCTCTGTAAAAAAATTGTAGCAATAAACAAACCAAAAAAAAAATAAATACATAGTAGAGCGTCAATTACAATCATAAATCGTAAATCAAAGTAGATGTGACAGGCCGGGTCAGGGGGTCAGAGATCAGAAGTGGTGTTTTAGCAGCTTCTGAAAAGATAGGCCAGAAGTGGCCAGGGTCTACCGAAAGTGCGAAAAGGAACGAAAAGGAACGAAGTATGAAGCAAATTCAAATAAAATCGATGGTAATATTAGGAAAAGGTAAACTGTGATCGGCAAATGCATTTTGCGGCTTGTTCCACGAAATTCCTATAGCAATGGTTCAATGGAGGAATGAATATTGATGAGACCTATCTATGCATATCTATGTTCATGTACGTGTTAATGTGGTTATAACATTCCTTAGAATATCCATATTACATTTATATTATAGAATTTCACAAGAAGAAATGGATTATGTTGAGAACGATTGCGCATATTTTATCATAAAAAGCCATGCTATGTGGATATAGTTGTTTAAAAAATGCAATGATAGCAAAGTTACAAGTATATGTATTGCACAATTTGTAAGAACTTGACCTTAGAGAAATATACGTCGAATGTTCGAACCCAGGGAAGTCGACGATCGGAAGTTCGAACCCAGCTTGTTGGGAATTATTCTTCCTTCCTTTTTTTCACACTTTCATTAATATCAATACAACGCCTTAAATTTGTTTTGCAACCAGGACATCTAAACCCGGCATTGGGATTTTTTTATCATCAGCGAGGGCCTGATGTCGGTCGCAAGAGGCAGAAATTTATTTGTATTGAATATGACGGAAAATTGTTGACAGAAATTGTATTTCCCAATATCCTTTGCACAAATTCCTCACGTTGGCACCTTTCTTCCCGCCAAAATGATGAATACTCATTGTACAACTTGATGAAATCTCTTTGGTACAATGTATATATGTCTCTCCTTTTACAGCTTTTCTTTCGTTGTGAACGAGCGAGAAGATATGTCTCCAGTCTCCAGAAAACCATGTTGTTGGCCCTGTTGAAAGGAGCTGCAATGCTCGTGGGGCAGCAATTTATTAGCATAATTATCTTTCCTGACCGGATTTCGCGGGTCATTTGCATGCGGCGCTCCCCTCTAGGGAGAATAAAAGCCACCCAAATACAACAACAACGTTACAATCTTGCCTCATCCTGAAAATGTATAATAATCGATATTCATCTACCACCCACTGAATTTTAGTCCTTACTTTCTTATCTCAGTTCCGTTTCTTTGTATTTCGCAGATCTTCAAAGAATAATTTAGCCACACAAAAACAACAGCCTGAAACAGCGCTGTAAAAATTTGATAATGTCAAATTCTCGGTAAAATAAAACACGTTTCATAGGCTTCTAACGCCCGCAGTACCGATTCCTTATATTCTCATTGATTTTATTTAAGTTTGCTTCATACTCCATTCCTTTTCGTTCCTTTTCGTTCCTTTTCGTTCCTTTTCGCACTTTCGGTACTTTCGGTACACCACTGTAGCCCGGGGGAACGCGTTCTGTGCAAATGTGCCCCTGTAAAATATGTGCATATGACTGACTGACTCACTGGCTCACTGACTGATTGACTCACTCACTCACTCACTCACTCACTCACTCACTCACTCACTCACTCACTCACTCACTCACTCACTAAATCACTTACTAAATCACTTACTAAATCACTTACTCATTAACTCACGACCCATAACCGCAGTGGTCGTAGAGGCCTCACTATACATCAAGCAGCAGTGATCCACGCCCACCTTGTTCTATCCTCAGCCTCCCAGACACTCACTAGAGATGATATAGTCAAAATTCAAAACATCCCATCTTGTCGAAGGTAATAACAAAGTCTCGTATCTTCTTTTGTCGCTCCATTGACGTATGGACTCCAGTTCGTCGCTCCACAGAAACGTGTTATCGGCGGAGTCGGTTTGATGGACGCGTTTTGTCCACGAGCCGAGCGATAAACAAAATTGGGTCTTTTAATCGGACTAATTTCGCAGCCTCCACTTTATTTCCCAGTGGTGTTACTGTGCGAAGCCTGGGGGCATGCCGGTATAGAGCCTCAGCCCGCTGCACTGCAGTTTTGTAGATAGAAATGGAAGAAGACAAGCCTGGGTACCATCTGTATACAGTCGCTTCTCGGTGTGACATTTATCATACACTATATTATATAGCTTCTCTGCTGTTAGCAGAAGAGAACATAGGAGCGAACTACTATCCGGATAGTAGCCAGGCTAGATACAGACAGCGTCACAGAACCTCCGTTACAGCTGTGTGTCAGGCAGGGCGGCCGATTCGGGATGAGATAGCCGGCTAATAAAAAAGCCGCCAAATAAAATGTTGGCGGCCGTAAAAGGGATCAGTGTCAGTACTGGCTTCTCCATTTCCGTGTATCAGTACACATCTAAATTAATCAACCCACAAATCGGGTGCAAATCAAAACCTGAGTACTGGAATTATTCATGGCCGCATTTTGCGAGAACACAGGTCACATTGGATATGATACCAGTAAATGAGTATATAAGCCCGTAAATGTTGAAGTATGTCCTTTGTTATCATGAAAGCTCATCTATCTTGATATGATTCATCAACCAAGGGTGAGATATGGTCCTAGTGTCAGAGTCCTCAAAAAAGGATATGTACATTGAAGTTTTTCAACTGACATACAACACAAAATTTGCTCACCTCAAATTTTCGGTCGTACCTACGTCGACCTTCTTCAGGAGTGTCTCCAAGTCACGTGCTCAGAGTCATTGAATCATCACTCCTTGAAAACATGAAAAATTAAAAAAAAAAACTTACGCTTTTTTTGTTAATTGTTGCCAACAATATCCTAGGAAAAGTCACCAAGTTTGGTTGTTCCAGCACAAGCCGTTTGGAAGCTATACAATGACTCTGACACTAGGACTATATCTTAGCTTTTTTATAATGACAATGACAATGACAATGAAGTTTATTGCATATTCATGCCCTCCTAGGGCTAAATGCAGTAAGAGAGTCTGATAAGTAAGCTATTCTATGTTTTACTTACGATCATATTTCTACATGCTTCCTCCCTCTTCTTAAAACATGTGAAGACGAACTTACAGAGTTCTTCTATCAAATCATAGTTAACTGATGTCATTATATATTTGAAAAAAGTCTTCTTTTGTTAGTTGTGCATATTTTTGTTTTGCAAGCGTAGCACTATTAACAAAGGGTGGGCTTTATCGGAATGCAGCCTTGAATAGCAGGCAGAAGTTCACAGACGGGTGTGATGAGAAATACATCTACCTAACGCGGGGGTAATGACTAATCTCCAAGCAGATCTTGCGTGGTATAAGACAGTATCATAAACTGGGGAAGGAGTTTAGCCGGCAGAGGAGTAATTCCTTGAAGTCCTGCTGCAGATCTTCGCGTGGACAATTTACTCCTATGCCGGCTAAACTCCTTCCCCGGCTTAAGATACTGTATTATGCCACGCAAGATCTGCTTGGTGATTAGGTAATGACCATGAGAATGACGTTCTTCGCTGAGGTCATCGCCCTCTCGAGTACAGGAAGCCGTGGTTGATTAGCCCTGTTCTCATACTAGGCGACCTCTCTTCAGCTGTAATAGTTGAGCAAACCGCTAGGGTTCAGGACTTAGAAAACGTTTGTAAACATAATTCTGAATCAGTTCACATCGAAATACGATGACGGAACGAACCAGTCACCGGGATGAGAGCCAACAAAAGCGGTTAAGGAGAGCTGGGAATCAAGCCAAACAAAAGTCAGAACCGCTCTTAATTACATCGATAACTGTGTACATTGGTAGAAAGAGACACAAAACGGAAGCTCTGTTAACCATAAAAAGTCACCAGGCACTCAATTCCTATTAGTCCAATACTCAGAATACTCAGGAATTATCATGCCTTCAAGTACCAGAGTTACCAACCTATGATTGATGTGTTCAAAATTTCGTATTTTTCAGAATTATCATAGAGCATGCGAAGCTGGGGTGTTACATCGAAGGGCCATGTCCCATTATCCACAATCTTTGGGCGTATCGATGGAAGATCGGCTATATTTAAGATCGACAGAAGATTGCGCGCATTTTTCACCTGAAAACCGTCCCTGTCACATATAAACCATACTTTGTACAACTGTTGTGCAATTAAGTTATTGTTATAAGCGAGGCTCGGGCGATTGCCGCAGAATCGTCGTCCGATCGATTTTCGCCAAATATGACAGGGGTAATATACCGGCTATATAGATACAGAATTTACAGATACAGAACAATTCAAACCCCACGAACTCACTGATACCAAGCTACCAAACACAATACCCGCTTGACAAAGGTAATAAAGCATTCATCTTCTAATCACTAAAAGCTTGTAACAGAAGCCATTAGAATAACGTATGCCTGCCGCCGTCTCGGGAATCAGTCGTCAGCCGCGCTAATCGTCGTAACCGTCTACTTACATCTACATTAAAGTAAGACAAATGGCGGGGTCCTAAGGGACGCGTGTCTGTGTACCAATAAGGGGAATGCATGGAACCAGACAGACATTCATCATCTACTTAGCGCGAAATGACAATAACAGGAACATCACCACAAGGAGATGCACGAAGTCCGCCGGGAAATCAAAATGATTTCTCTTTTCCACACTGATAAATAAAGCTGTTTATCGATGAGGCGCGTTTACATTATGGTTGATTTAAAAAGATATGTTTATCCCTCTGCATTCTTGTAGATATGTATATAACTATCTCTCTCTCTCTCTCTCTCTCTCTATATATATATATATATATATATATATACAGAGAGAGAGAGAGAGAGAGAGTGAGTGAGTAAGAGAGATAGATAAATGGATATATAAATAAATAAATATACATTTATATTTACATATATATATATATATATATATATATATATATATATATATAGATAGATATAGATATACATAAGGAAATCAACATTAATTCTAGATACGATTAACACTCCCCAAGGAGCAATCGTTTTCCAAAGTGTTGCGGCACAAAACTTTCCCTTCGTCTGGCGCTGTCTTCCACGCTGACAAAGCCTGGACCATCTGTGACATCCATCAGGCTAATGATGTTCTGTACAACAGGTAGTCATTTCACGTCATACATTTCTAACAAATGAACATCTCTGTACGACATCAGACTCCTGCTGGAGGAAATCAGCCGAGTCTCCTGCTGTACCGTCAGTGATGGGTGTTTGACGTGAGGAGAATCAGATCAGAATGATTTATTTGTACAACGTCACAGCCTTGTGGGATGAATTGTGTGATACATTACAATTCAGTACACACTCACTTAAAATCATTAAAACGGTTGAATAAGATTATATACACAATGATACATCACAAATATATTACTATACATGATAAACACGATCACTTAAAATCGTTAGACGATTGAGACACAGCATGAAGAACCTTCGGTAGGCTAAATAGAAATTCAATGTGGGGTTACATGAGTTAAGATGTCTAGTTCAGTCACTTCTTCAACAGTTTCACTAGGTATAAAATGGGAGAGTTTTGTGTCGACAGGTACGGCATAGCGCCGAGTATTCAGTTTCTGTTTGTTTCGAGTGTACATGGGCATTCATTGAAACCTGTTCATGGGCAGGCATTTAGTACACACTCGCAGACGGGTTTTCCAGATAATTGATACATTATTCATCATAGACCACAATGTACGACTTATGACTTTGTACCGTAACGGTGCTGACACACTGGCTATTAGACTGTGCAATTACTGACTGCAATAGTGGCGGGGCTTACGTAAGAAGTTCGATCGGAAACGTTCATGTTTAAGAAAAAAGGACAGGATCAGAAGATACTGTTTCTTGAACACATTGCCTGGGATTGACTACTGGTAAGTCGCCCGTAATGATACACCGATTAGACTGTGCAATTACTGATTGGCTGCGGTGACGGCAGGGCTTACGTAAGAGCCAAGACGATTTTCGATCGGAAACGTTCACGATTAGAAGAATGGACAGGATCAGAAGCTAACGAGTTTGGAAAGCGTTGCCTGTGATTGGCTAGCGGCCAGACGCCGTCTGCACACGTGGGTGTACAAGCGTGATGATGACGCGATGATGACGCGATCCAGTCGCCATCGCCAATAGAGCAGCAGAAATCACGCTGCCAGTAGGGAAGTGGGTTCGCCCAGAATCCCAGCCAACCGTGCGGTACGTTTTCGGCAGGCTTCGTCACGTGGAAGACAGCGCATCAAGCTCATCAGCTATTCCTCGTGGGCAGTTATGACTTATTGGCCGAGAACTGCAGCGTTCCACACAACAACAGTCTTTCTGGAACTCCGGGTGTATCGGAGAGGCAAGGTTGCTCTGCCTGTCAGATAAGACATCCCCGTGACTGTCTATGCAGGCGTGTGTACACCCTGTGATATGCATAACTGTGCGGCACGACTTGGCTGTATGAGTGCATCCCTGACTGTGCAGGTTTGATCAGTGTGGTCTGAGACTCTCCGTTGTAAGAAAGCCGCATCACCGTTGTGACCAAGCCGCATCACCGTTGTGACCAAGCCGCATCACCGTTGTGACCAAGCCGCACCATCGTTGTGACCAAGCCGCACCATCGTTGTGACCAAGCCGCATCACCGTTGTGACCAAGCCGCATCACCGTTGTGACCAAGCCGCACCATCGTTGTGACCAAGCCGCACCATCGTTGTGACCAAGCCGCATCACCGTTGTGACCAAGCCGCACCATCGTTGTGACCAAGCCGCACCATCGTTGTGACCAAGCCGCACCATCGTTGTGACCAAGCCGCATCACCATGAAGATCGGTCCGACCATGTTAACCTTCCTGATTTCTGCTGCGACATCGCTGGACACAACAGGCATAGTCTCCACCGCGAGCACAGAGTACCCGTAAGTACGAGACTGTCGGTTGCTAGGATTGGAATAACTTTGGTTTTGCTATCTTAAAGATTTTGTATCAATATTATTGCCTCGTCCAGACATGAAATGTTTGAATTAGGACAAATATCGCTGCATCGACTTGGCGTTCTTTTGAGAGACAAATGGCATTTTTTTTGACAATTCGGAGACCTGAAAAAAAGCTCATCAATTTTGATATACAACACGTACGCAGTAGTACAACATCATGCAACTCCGTAGTTTTTTGTAATAAACGGATGTTGGTCAGTAACAACATGTTTGTATCTTAGAATACGAGCAACAGGGGTAGCATCTTTGCTTTGCTAACGCTCTAAGCCAAATGGACAAGGAAAATATGTAAATGTGTTAACACTAGGCAGTACGTGGTTCTGGGTACAGAGGAAGAGAAACCGAATAAAGGCGCACACACTTTCGGCAACGCAAAAATCACTACCGAAAGCACTGCATATTCTTTTTTACCGAACATGGTTTGGTCAGTATTAATTTGCATCTTGGGAGCATATTTTATAAATATCTGAGACTTATGGGTAAAGAAACCATGTATTAACACTTGGCAGTAAGCGGCTTTGAGTGCAGAGGTAGAAACCCCAAATTCCGGAGCTACTATTACTCCATACTCTTCCGCCTTAAAGCCGGCTAGTAGGCGGTTAAACGATCCTGATATTAGAAACAGCTGGTTCCATTGGTCCGTGCAGGTCTCTGACTCTGTCTATGGTAACGCAATAACAATCGTGTATCTACAGGAGAACACAATTACCAAGCCGCTCCATGGTTATCAGCCACCTGAATTGCATCAGTCAACTATCACAATACAATATAGTACAGAAACTTGGCAAGGAGCGTCTCTGTGTCTAACGTATTACACGCTAAAGTATTGACTGTTGTAGATTAAACTGCTGAAATAAGCAGATTCCATTGATGAAGATAATCGAATTTTCATATTACACGCTCCAGTATTGGCTGATGCAGATTTAAGAGAGTTGAAATGACATTTGATGAAAATAAGCGCACGAAGTTTCCCGTCCATCCATTCATCATGCCGACGTAATTGGGCCATGAGTCATTAAGGAAGCTCTTAATAAGCGCCTACTTGAAGTTCTAGTTTCAATCGATTAAGATAAGTTGACAGAAAAAAAAGCTTTATCTTAACGCCTTAGGCAATCTCGTTGCACTGCTACACAAGAGAAAGGGTCATTTTCCATGCAGTACCATGGAGATCTCACATTAATTGCGTTAACACGAACATGTGATAAAGTACCAAGCATTCGTGCACAATAGGAGGAGACAAAATTACGAACATTTTTTTTTTCAATTGTAGCTGAGGAACAATGAATTAAAAAATACATTAAAGACGGCATAAAAAATACTGCTCTTTGATTGGAAGTTCTCAACACGCGTTTATCAGACACGCGTTTATCAGACACAGCATAAGTATTGTTTTATTGGGTGGGCATTTAGAAAACAACTTCAACTTAGAAATGCAGTTGAAAGTTGAAACCTTGGAAATGCATGCACCAATTACTGCATGGTCAGTGGGTTCATAGCTTTTAATATGATGCCCTTTGATCTGAAGCTGTTATACGCCTGCATGTGTGGTTTATTGTATGGATACAGATACCAATGTTGCTGATGTTGCTTTGGTCCTAGTATGTATTGCCGTCTCTGACAAAGAGGCTTTTCAAAATATAGACATGGTTCCTAAAGTATATCCAACACTACCTCTAATTTAGCGAACGGCATTAATACATATAGACAAAGAAACAGCTTCAGCATCGAAAAGTAAATTCCTGAGTCTAATCTATGCACTATCTACGGACAGAACTGGGGGCAGTTGGCGTGTGTCCAGTAACTAATACCCACCGTACATGATTGCTATAGAGACAATGAGAGTCGCCTGAAGCATTTAGCATCCTTGGAATCATTCTCAGGATGGCCAGTTCTGGAAGATCTCCAATACGCGCAGCTCCGGTCCAACTGAAGGTGAAAGTGCCGGCCATTCGTCTCACATTCGGCAGGTTTTTCTTAGTTTCAATTCCTGCTGCCGACAGGCGAATGACTCTCGCTTTATCTCAATCGACGGAACCATTTGTGCGATAGTCATGAACAGTTTGAAGGTAATATATAACTTACAGATCGCAGATTACAATCTATTCCGTACAGAATGCAGTAAAGTTTGACGATTATCTATTACTTCGGATCCTGCCAGACTTGGGACAAAAGAATATCTGGAATACAGAAGAATTTCCAGGATAGAAAATTTCTAGAATACACAACCAATTCCCGGGAATGCAAAATAGTTTTCATTCTAACGGCATTTTGACTCATTCTTTCTCGTGTGAAGGGGATATAAGGTCCATTTCCCACCCGAATGTTGCAATTACTTCATTCCGGCTGGTTCTGCTAGATTCCTCCTTATTCGGTTTCAGTGTTGAAGGCCCTATTACAGAGAGCAGTTACGTTTGACGATGATCTATTCTTTACAGAGCGCAGTTGAGTTTTGCAATTATCTATTCCTAACGCGGCAAACTTATCTGGCAGCTCCATCTCACTATATCTCATTCGATGGAAGCGCCCAGTTTGTGATAGTCATGAGCAGTTTAGCGGTATTCTATAACTTACAGAGCGCAGCAGTAAAGTTTGGCGGTAATCTATTCCTTACAGAGCGCAGTAAACGGCCGCAGCCTTGCCTTATCAATCCGCTCCATCTCCCGCAGACTTACCGCCCTTTGGTTCATGCATCAAGGGCGCAACACCGTAAATACCAGCTTATGGGGGGTAACTGCAGGTCAAACAGTGGCGCTCCGCTCTATTTTCTCACATCAATGGCAAATATGCTGGTATTAAAGCAGTCATTAAACGTCACATATATTAACATTTATCTAGTCTAGGTTAACGTTGACATGGCCATCATCCTTCAAATATATCAATATATATACTTTGTTTTAAATATACTCTTATGGACTCAAGAGGCCAATTTGACCAAATTTAACAAGGATTACTTCTTTAGCTCAAAAATCATGCTGTTTCTTACTTTCACGTATCTAAAAGATCTAACCTTTCTGTACAGTAGTTAATGTTAGAGGCCACGGAATGTTTTAGCACACAGGTATTGTAGCAATGACAACTGAGGCTGGGTTTGAACCAAAAGGTGCCAGCGCTCTAGCTTTTTTTATCTGGAAACTACTCTGCTCTCAACGCAAGGATTAGGAGTAGTCGAGCATTTACGTTTGTCATAGATATACAGATGCAACATACATTTCTTGATGTCATGTTGAATATGTAGGAATCTATGATGAATACGTACTACGTCTGCTTGGCTTCTAGTTATGTTCTCAATAGAATTACAATGACATGTACAAAAGATGGCGGCACCAACCTACGTCCGACCCCAATCATGTATCTACAAAGACGGGAGGCGCGCAAAGCTTGCACATCCCTAAAGAGCCACCTCTGTGGCCTCTCCTGGAAGACCTCACCAAGAACCTCATCTATTGTCACGTGTGACAAGTGTTAGATGTTCCAACCCATCATTCAATCGCACCCAAATTGACAGACGAGCATGCGTCTTCCCGCACCGGGTTTGAGCTAGTCAATCTCACGGGGACTCGGAGCATCCCTCAGCAATCTTGTAGATATAATCTTGCACAACATGTCGACACTTCCAGGGGCACCAGTCTCATTCGAGGCTTTGATCATTTCCTGGCAAATTTCGTCGATTTTTTTCGCCTTATTTTATGTATAATGTATGCATGTTTGGTGTTTAAATTCAACCTATTCTTTTGTCGTTATTTCCATTTTGTATCCTAGTTTGAAAAGAGACATTTGTGCTCATTTTTTAATTGTACACGTTCCGTGAAATCCGTTCTTTTCTGTTTCTTCAACGAAAGAGACTGTCATTGATATTAATCAATACTCTGTCAAAGATATTAGACTGTATATTTTCCTTATGTGCTGCCTACACGTATGGGTAATACTTGGGAAATTACGTACGTATGTCTTTTTTCTAGCTCGTCAGTTGTACCATAGCATGATATAGTGTGTGGATTATTCAGACACTTTTCTTTTGTGGTTGTCGAACATCCTGTCGACCTTGAAACACCGCCGAGGGGTACTCCTAACGAAACGGTTCGCTTTGCCTTCATGGCTAACTGCAAATACATCACCTAACCAATCAGGAACTTTTCCCATTAAGACAAATAGTCGACTGGCCTTCTTGATAGGGCCGATAATGAACATGGAAAACCACATGATTAATGCGGAGTGTGGTACGGCGACGTAATTAAAGATTTGATAGATGTTGACTAACGATCTAGCGGTCCTCGGCAAGGATGTGGATAAGCCTTAATGAGTAAAATAACGTTTCTTTTGAGTGTAATGCAAAACGGCATAGGGCTATGCAATCACTATAGGCACGTTAATGAGGTCAAATGAGTGCTTAACATTATTTTGTCACCATCTGTGGACGTTTCATCAATACCATTTGTTTTCGCGAGCGTTGCAGCGGGACCAGATGGCGTTAGTCGTTGGTATGTGATATTTTCGTCCCCCCCCCCCCCTCTTTAGGACGGAAAGGCAAATTCATAATTCCCCGGTGACAATGCTGTGACGTTGGTAGTCCGTGCCCTCTTGTTTGAAGTTTTGCGTGACTTAGGTATCTGGACGGGACATATCTAGAACTGATTCATAGAATCACATTCCCTTGTAAGCTGTCCACCGCCTACCTTCCACTTTCGGACTCCTTTTCAGGTCAAACGTGCATCTATTTATGGTGAGCTAATGCTATCCTCTTAAGCTTCATTGGAACCTAGCTGCAGTGGCTGGTTGTTTCAAATCCTTCATTCTTTCTTTGCACGACATGGTAATGTTTCTGTAGTCAGCTTGTTTTCGTATCGCAGTTTCACATTAAAAACTGTTACAAAATTTGAATTTGATAGAATGGGATGTGCTTGCTTTGCCAGGATTTGGATTTTGACTAAAATCTTAGCAAATTGAACACTTATGTGAATAAACATTTATATTTACGGTGTGACTGCGGATTGAGGAAACAGAATTTACTAACTGATGGATAACAGATAAAATGATTGTTACGGACTTCGCTCGGGAGGCGAGCAGCAGCGGGACGTCACTAATGTTAACGTGTAGAGGTTGTCATGTGGCCAATGACTGGAGCAATTCACACACAGAAAGGCATCATGGATCTTGTGGAGGGGACTGACCACCACCTTAATATCATCCCAAACCTACTCAAATCCTTTCTTGGATATTTCCATGCTGCAATCATCCATTTTTACACCCAGTCGAGCTCCAAAGCCTCCCATGATTGCGACTCCGGCTAAATAACGGCCCAATGACCCTGAACCTTTTAGCGCAAACGGTCATAGCTGAGATTGTAGATGTGCCCAGCGAGTTGACTTTCATTACTGGGGTGTTAACGGCCTGCACTGGAAGTGCCCATCCTGCCTCACGGTCATGAACAGCTCTGCAGAAACCAATTAGAGAGCGGAGTCCTGCCGGAACTGATCCGGCTATGGCCCCTCCGTCTCATAGAGACCCGCGGATTGCCTGGGCAAGGCACTTCTAACGACCGCCAGCTCACTGCCGGAAATTACAGTTTACTTTTGTCATAAAAAGTGGTGAGCCACGCCGTTAGGTAGTTTACTGAGTGATATGGACTAATACAAATACATCTATCTTCACCAGAACTGATCCGGCTATGCCCCCCTTCGTCTCATATAGGCCAAGAAATTGTCTTGGGCATGGTTCAGTCCGTATAGCTCACTTCTAACGGCCGCCAGCTCACTGCCGGAAATTACAGTTTACTTCTGTTATAAAAAGTTGGTGAGCCACGCAGTTCGGTAGTTTACTGAGTGATATGGACTAATACAAATACCAGGGCATGGTTGAGTCCGTATAGTTCACTTCTAACGACCGTCAGCTCACTGCCGGAAATTACAGTTTCATCATCATCATCCGGGCGTGCTGGTTGCACGGATGGCCATGACTCTCTTCCTCCATCCTTCCCTATCCTCCAGTTTACTTCTGTCATAAGAAGTTGGTAAGTCACGCCGCAGGACAGCTTACAGAGAGATCAATATGCATACAGTTTTTTTCATTACATTTTCTGTTACAGGGATTGAATATGACAGGACATTGGAAATTGATGAATGCTCATCCAAAGAGTGACAGAATATATATTGACCCATGCATTCCGCTGATGATGTCTGTTTAATTGAATAGTTTAGCTTCGAAACGTAATAGAATGTCTTAAGTATCCAGTATTCCAGATGGAATCGACAGAAAGGACGTTACCATTGGGTTTTGAATGCCCTTTAGCCGTATTCCTGAAGTGAGTGTGCCTTTTGGGGATGCCAGCCACTTGTACATGCAGCGTTGACTTGTTGCATGGTGCTGAGGGCTTTGGGAACCCTGATGAATCTTTTGCTTGGCTTTTGACGTATCGATCCAACCGTTGTCTACCCTAACAACGTCTCAATGGGGACACACACGGTCCTGGAGTAAATGCCTCGTGATACACTAAATAAGCACTTATCCCTACCCCAGGGCCGCGCGAGGCTACTTAAAAGTGCGCATGTTGACAGGAAAGTCTAGTGTGGCATTCTCAGTGGTCTAGTAGTTAGAGAACCCTCTTTTCCTGGTGGACCGACCGTCCGATACTTGTGTCTTGTCAGGCTGGCCATTACGAACTCACGTCGGTACAGTTGGTATCTACGTAAATAAAAAAGTGCAAATGTTGAGAAAAAAGTAGCTGGGCGAATACTGGTTTGTCTGTTCACTTTTTGGGGGGGTAACAGGTGTTCGACTGTGTAGAGACTTTTAAAATATGTCACATCTCTTGAAATGTATGATATGTATGTATGTATGTTGTACATGCGGCATCGCTTTTGCTGTTGCAGTTCATCAGCGAGTTTGGAGACCTCACAAGCCACTGATTGTTTTACCGTGAAGGCGACTTGTAAAATCCTTATTTAAAGCAGCCTCAGCGCAGATCACTACCTACGCTATACATAGTACACTTTCCAGGAAGAATTGAGATCCTGTAATTGCGATTTAAATGCCTCCTGCATAATTCAATCTGGTTGGTGCCAAACGTTTTACTCCAAACAAGCATGAACGAGCCTTTCAACCAAAAATTATCATATCGTGTCAACATTATCAGACTTCAAATTCTGTCAGCGTGACGAATTTGCTGTTTCCGGAAATTGGATTTGACCGTGACCACAAGCTCCTCGCTCCTGGTGACCCTACATCGCACCGTCACACGTCATACAGGTTCTATGAATCTTATTGACATTAGAAGTTTGTACCGTATTCATCATTTTTTTCTGACCATCAGCTGCTATTAATCTACTGAATTGTGTTGCCGCCATGCCGTGAATTTAAAGCAGTCTTGCCTAAATGTATACACTTGCTTCTTCATTGCCGTGAAGGGTTTTAAAGAGTCATTCCAGTGTGAGTTGAGTTAAGCTGGTACGGTGCCCCAAAACCGCCCCAATGCTGGAAGAGCTGAGCCGATAAAACACGGCCTCCATTAAGTTTCCCCGCTGACCGGCCTGACCGCCCAGACGGATGTCACTGACGCACGTTCCTGACGTGTTCCAGCTGCAGCATCCCTCCTCACGGATGTTGGATTAGCCTTTTACATCACCCCAAAATGGTAATACCCTAAGGTCCCATCCAATCATCTCTAAAGACGTTTGCGCAACATATTGAAGAAAGCCAAGTAACTTTAGTCCCCCTGTGTACATGCCTCACGCAGTCACCCCCAACACCAAAAGGTCCAGTACAAATTATTCTATAGAGTTTTACATAACACATTGAAGGCATTTAACTTTAGGCCCCTGTGCAAATTCCTTCTAGCTGCTGGGCAAACATAACAGAAAACTGGGCCGTTGCCTCATTTAATCTATCCGCCTCACTCATTAGAGCAGGGCTAATTTAGATCTCGTGTAGCGATGTTTATGACTTATGCAAGACAGTTAACTTTAGAGTAAATTAATTACTTTACTTTACCATAAGGTGTGCAACGTCACACTCACGGTAACATACTTTCTTAAGTATTAGACACCACCCACGCTTCACCCAAATACAGATTTGCTATGGAGGATCCCATAACGTATGCAAGGCGATTAAGTCCAACACCTTTAAACCAGAAGGAACTTTCATTACAGAGATGTACGGCATACAAAGTAAAAATACATAGTGCAAAATTCTTATTATTGCTGTAATACGCTTAACGTGTAACACTTGCGCGCATTCCTCTAGATCGGTAACTGTAGGAGACGATTATCTTTATATATTTTCCTACATCACGTCTCAACGGTAAGGTGATTAATCGTCTCCCCTTATCCCACTTTGCTTGCGAAGAAAACTTAATACACTCTCATCAATCTCTTCACTGCCCCTGAAGCATACAATTAAATGAGAAAATTGTTTGATTCCCTAGCCCAATGCGACTTAATTTCGAGGATGAGCAAGTGATCCCTAATGCCATTTCGGAACAATTACACCGCTAATACTTCGTTTGATGAAAGGATGAAGACCCTAATTGTATCGACATGTCCCCAATAAGGCCGTGGAGAAAGGAAAACTGCTCACAAAACGTGCAATATTTTCCGTACTAGCAAAATAAAATAAGGCATCGATTTTTCATCTCCTGTATTACATTTTTCATGCCTGAAGAAGTTTAAGTGGTAGAACCGTCTATTCATATTGAAACAATGTGGAAACGGCAGAACCACAGGAACGGCAGAATGCCTACACTCTGGCAGCAGCAGCGGCTGCCGTGACTTATCGAGCGGGCATCAGCGGGGATATCTGATAAACCAGTCTTAAAACGGCCGCTGAGTAAAACCAGTGAACCGTGGCGGGCGGTAATGAATCCCTGCTCCTGACCACTCGGCCGGAACATCGCTGGGTTTACGGCGCTCCTGCAAGGTCCCTTTACGGCCCATTTACGGCGGCACCTTTTAGCACTGCTATTGGTCAAGCTGTAACTCCATCAGGTCCCTTTACGGCACCTTCCAGCACTGCTATTGGTCAAGCTGTGACTCCATAACATCCCTTTACGGCACCTTCCAGCACTACTATTGGTCAAGCTGTGGCTCCAGCAGGTCCATTTACGCCACCTTCCAGCACTGCTATTGGTCAAGCTGTGGCTCCACCAGGTCCCTTTACGGTACCTTCCAGCACTGCTATTGGTCAAGCTGGCTGCGGCTCCAGCAGGTCCCTTTACGGCACCTTCCAGCATTGCTATTGGTCAAGCTGTGGCTCCACCAGGTCCCTTTACGGTACCTTCCAGCACTGCTATTGGTCAAGCTGTGGCTCCACCAGGTCCATTTACGCCACCTTCCAGCACTACTATTGGTCAAGCTGTGGCTCCACCAGGTCCCTTTACGGCACCTTCCAGCACTGCTATTGGTCAAGCTGTGGCTCCACCAGGTCCCTTTACGGTACCTTCCAGCACTGCTATTGGTCAAGCTGTGGCTCCACCAGGTCCCTTTACGGTACCTTCCAGCACTGCTATTGGTCAAGCTGTGGCTCCACCAGGTCCATTTACGCCACCTTCCAGCACTGCTATTGGTCAAGCTGTGGCTCCACCAGGTCCATTTACGCCACCTTCCAGCACTGCTATTGGTCAAGCTGTGGCTCCACCAGGTCCATTTACGCCACCTTCCAGCACTGCTATTGGTCAAGCTGTGGCTCCACCAGGTCCCTTTACGGTACCTTCCAGCACTGCTATTGGTCAAGCTGTGGCTCCATCAGGTCCCTTTACGGTACCTTCCAGCACTGCTATTGGTCAAGCTGTGGCTCCACCAGGTCCATTTACGCCACCTTCCAGCACTGCTATTGGTCAAGCTGTGGCTCCATCAGGTCCCTTTACGGCACCTTTCAGCACTACTATTGGTCAAGCTGTAACTCCAGCAGGTCCCTTTACGCCACCTTCCAGCACTGCTATTGGTCAAGCTGCGGATCCAGCAGGTCCCTTTACGGCACCTTCCAGCACTGCTATTGGTCAAGCTGTGACTCCAGCAGCTCCCTTTACGGCACCTTTCAGCATTGCTGTTGGTCAAGCTGTGACTCCAGCAGGTCCCTTTACGGCACCTTCCAGCACTGCTATTGGTCAAGCTGTGCCTCCATCAGGTCCCTTTACGGCACCTTCCAGCACTGCTATTGGTGCTATTGGTCAAGCCGCAACTCCAGCAGGTCCTTTTACGGCACCTTCTAGCACTACTATTGGTCAAGCTGTGGCTCCATCACATCCCTTTTCAAGTAGCTCCCTTTACGGGGCCTTTTTGGCGCAGGGAGGGACATGAAGCAAAAGTTCCGTTTGGCATTGAGCAGTGATATACGGTTCCTGACATTTAGCCGCACCTATAATAGTCTTGGTGCGGCTTTGCTGGATAATCGTGTTGGTGGGTTTATTGGGAGGACCTGGAGTTGTTTATCAACTGCCGTGCCGCAGTATTCGTCTATTCACTGATGCGGAGGGTTTACAGTCTTTACGGCTTTAGATTAGAATGAGTTTTATGGAAAAGATAGAAAGCTGCACTAATACACTACACAGTACATGTTTTACATGAATCCTTGTGATCAACAAAACAATTATGGTAAGCTTATTATTATCTGCGATGGATTATTTACGAATGTATATATGTATATGCTAATGTCATTTCTTAAGCCAAAGCTTACTTGTGTTTCAATTTAATGAGTCTCTTAGCCAATTGATACAGATAGTTCTGTA
This sequence comes from Branchiostoma floridae, assembly GCF_000003815.2. NCBI lineage: Eukaryota > Metazoa > Chordata > Leptocardii > Amphioxiformes > Branchiostomatidae > Branchiostoma > Branchiostoma floridae. Next base: position 1,485,854 of record NC_049984.1, read on the forward strand.
TCTGTATCTTGTAGTTGAAAACAAGGTTGATCTTTTCCAAGAAAATTCACCTTATAAGCCTAACTTAAGCTGCTTACAACATGTTAACATAATGCCTACCAAAAGGTTAGTTTCTATTTACTACGGCTGAAGGCTTCATTATATATTATGTTTCTTCCTCCCCAGGGGCCCAAGCGGAACCGTTCCCCCGACCCTGTCCTTCATGACGCCGCCCACAGACAGCACGGCGTACCCCACCTTCCCGGAGGGATACAGGCCCTGGGACAGGCCGCTACAAGGTACGTGCTGCAAACTTGTCAAACAGTTGTGTTCAAATCTCCAAACACTGATGCTAGTGGGGAATAATGATGGAGAATTAGGTGCCCCACACAACGTGTAATCAACGCACTTCCGCGTGCAGGAATGTGTTGTGTAGAATTCTGAAAACAGCTCAGAAATAAGTCCAAATGAATGACATTACAGCAATGAATAGAGGCGTCAATCTGAATGACGTATTGAATGAAACTCCATCTCTGACGCACGTCGAACAATGTTATCATGTAGACAGGCGTTCTCACGTCACATCAACGGAAGTGTCGCTGGCTGCTTCCTTTCTTTGCTTTTAAAGTTTCATGATGAAGAATGCAAGTACAGCTCTACCTCATATCACGTGTAACCAACGTACTTCCGTGTGTAGGAAAGCGATTTGTGTCTAATTCTATAAGCCACTCGGAAATAAGTGCATTTGACATTATAAAGCAATGAATAGAGGCGTGAAAGACTGATCTGTCTGACGCACGTCGAACAGTGTTATCATGTCGACAGGCGTTCTCACGTCACACAATAGAGGATGGCTGCTTCCTTTTTGTGCTCCTATCTCGCCTTCGTGTGCAGACATGTGGGACTAATTCCAGACATCATTCGGAAATACCTCCAGAAGAAAGGCATTGCAGTAATGTCTAATGAACAGAGGCGACTAGTTGCCTAGAGTGACGGATGTACAATACCGGTAAGGCGTCATTCTCACTTCAGAACAACAGGAAGCTCCTTAGGCTGCTGCCATCTGATGATTGGTGATGTATAGAATCATGTGAAGGTAAATCGCTCCAACACGGCACGGCGATTAATATGTGTCGTGTTTGGGCAGCAGACCTCGTCACTGTCGACAGTCACAGACGTCTCCGCGGATAATTGGTCCATCAGTCACCTCCAGGTGTGATCAGTCACCTCCAGGTGTGACAAGGGCATCCATGGAGGAGCAGGTGTGATCAGTCACCTCCAGGTGTGACAAGGGCATCCATGGAGGAGCAGGTGTGATCAGTCACCTCCAGGTGTGACAAGGGCATCCATGGAGGAGCAGGTGTGACAGGTGATGGATGAAGAACGTGCTGTTCTCATCTGTCAACATTCAGGAGTGGCGTGTTGGAACATTGTCGGATCTTTCAACTCAGGTGTCGAAAAATGTGAAGGTTCGAGCGACTGACTTTAGACAGATAGTTGTAAATGTGTGTGTGTGTGTGTGTGTGTGCGTGTGTGTGTGTGTGCGTGTGTGTGTGTGTGTGTGTGTGTGTGTGTGCGTGTGTGTGTGTGGATGGGAGGTGTTTTCTTCACCACATAGTGAAATGAAATCAAATGTAATCATGGTTAATGGCCCAAAAATGTGCGATGTCGGTGTGACCCAAGTGACCGAAACTAATAAGCTTACCGTACATCTGTCTACGTTCCTGTACCCTTAACCATTTGATCATGTCTTGTGAGTTTGACAAATTGTTATGTCCACGCTAAGACAACTTGAGCAATTATGCGTGAAGAAAGATCTCCCCTTTGTTGGAATACTTAATGATGCGTGTCAGACCGATTCGTTTTGTTGAAGTTTGGTAAGACTTGTGCCTCAGTCATCTATAAAATTTGTCGTAAAGGATAAACTTCCCGTTCTTACTGCCGAGGCACCCAAGTGTAGCGTAAACAGCGTAATTGTTAATCAATCTTACATAAAATGCGCTACTAAATCTAACATAAAATACACAGCGGTTACCCAATATACAATAAAGCACACAGTGAGAAACCCATGCATCATAAAACGCACAGCGGTTGCCCTGCTTAGCAGAATCCAAGCCACGATAATTTTTCAATTCAACCTTGATTTAACGTTGAGCGCACACTGGTTATGCATAAATTACATGTTGAACATGGACCTAGCCTGGAATGCAAAATAGTTGCGCAATATAGGAGTAAAATCAAGGGTTTACTTAAAAGAAACAAAAAAAGCACATCAGTAGTTAATCATGCTGTACCCAATTTTACAAGTTGTAGCCGTCCGTCAAAGATAGCCGCTTATTACGTGATCACATCGTAACGTCTGCAGTCGTTGCAAGACAAATCACAGAACGGGCGGTGTAGGGACATCATAGTGAGAAGGAAATGAGAATAATTTTCTGTTGATTGATTCCGTGGACCAACATCTTTGGATTAGCAGAAATGCTGCTTGCTGTCAACACTGTATTCATATCAAGTAATACATTTCTGAAGAGATTTAGAAAACCGCAGCACAGCAATTCACGTTGTTTATTTCATTCCTAAAGGAGACTGAATAAAAGAGAAAGAAGTTTATGGGCAATATTTTCGATCAGGAAAAATGGCTCATCGCCAAATCTGGGCGCCTCTAGGGGTGACTGTGACCTACCGATGTGCAGATGGGCACCAAAGAAGCGAGCAAAATCGATGATACCTCTTAGTTACTACCGTACGCCTGAAACCTCACAGTTTGAATAGTGTCCCAGGTGTTTTGGAGCCGATTCTTTGAACCTTCATGGAGAGCATTTTCCCGACACGATACAGCTCTCGTGGGAAAACTACCGGACATGAAACGTAAACTGCCGTATTGAGTGCGTCTGCTGGTTTTGAGATCCACTTTTAGCCAACCCATCAACAATATTTGGTGGGTAGACTATCTCGAAGATTTTGCTTGTGGATGGACACTATCTTTACTCGCCTACTTAGGCCTACCGCCCATCCTTGGATATACTTTATTTATGATGTCATATTTGAAAGTGATAAGATAAATAGAACTAAAAGGAAACATTCTCTGCTTATATATGACCAGTATCCTGTTACTAAAACCTCCCAGGCTTTCATTTCCTTATCAACTATTTATCGAAATCAGGCTATAATGCCATGTAGTTTACCTTTTCGTGGCTACCAGATTGTCAGTCCGTCAGCTTGTCTACTTATCTCAGATATACCAGACTGAGTGTAATATCAAGAAAATACAAGGATGACATTCCTCCTTATTTTCTAGTCATCGAATTTCAAAGACGAAGTGGCCTAACCGGTACCGTGTTCAGTAGACATGAGCATCTTCGCAAAATCGATGATACCTCCTAGTTACTACCGTACGCTTGAAACCTCACAGTTTGAGTAGTGTCCCAGGTGTTTTGGAGCCGATTCTTTGAACCTTCATGGACCGCCACGATACAGCTCTCGTGGGAAAACTACCAGACATGAAACGTAAACTGTCGTATTGAGTGCGTCTGCTTATTTCCAGATCCACTTTTTGCCAACTCAAGAACAATATCTGGTGGACAGACTCTGCAAAAGATTGTGCTAGGTTCATGAAAACTACCTTTCCTCCCCTCTCACCATACTCTAGTTGTGATGCGATATTTGGGAATGATAAGATGAATGGACTGAAAGATTTAGGAAATCGTGTCTTCTCATGACCAAGATCATGTTAATAAAACTTCTCAGGCTTTCATTCCCCTGTCAACTCTGACGAAATCGGAATGTAGACCGCTATTGTAGTGCCTTGCAGTTTACTTTTTCTTGGCTACCAGATTGTCAGTCCGGAAGCACGGCTTCACATTATCTCAGAAATACCAGACTGAGTGCAATTACTACAATATTAAGAAAGTACTGGGATGATATTCTCCCTTTTTGATACTAGTCATCGAATTTTAAAGATGATATTGCCTAACCGGTATCGTGTTCAGTAGACATGAGCATCTTTGCGCTATTTCCGGCTTGTCAACAATCGGAAAAGTTGAAAGCCTTCTGACGATGAAGTTTTCTTGTAAGGAGAAGAAGAGTAATGACTTGAGGGCGTTTTGTAATGGGATTGTCGTCAGGAACAGATTTCACGGGGAATTGGACGGGATCAGGTTTCGACGAACGCGAGTCTCCAATGACAAGTAGAGTGAGGTTTCATTTATCATAGACGCCAGAAACTCCTCAGCAAAGCTACTTCGTAATCCCCATCAGAGGAATCTCGTATCAGACCAAATCGAACATACTAGCTACTAGTAGCTAGTCTGATGCAGGCTCCTGTCGTCAAGGAATTTCAACTCGTTTGGTACTTCCGCCATCAGTGGCAATCAGAGAAAGCATTTCAATGGTAACAATCATCGTTAGAGGCCATTAAGTTTCGGTAATTGTGAAAATGGGCACTTAAATATGCATTTGAAGACAGATATCGTCAAATTTGTGTACTTAGACGTGCATTTTAGCCCAGGCATCATAAAATAAAGACTACAAAATCCAACGAAAAGGGACAACTGCATACACCCTGACATTTGTGCTTTATCACAAAAGTGTGTACCTCAAAACATCGGGATGTTCTGACGGCATCAGCAGACCTGACAGCCTCCGACTTTCCGAGAAGTTCTGACGGCATCAGCAGACCTGACAAGCCTCCGACTTTCCGGGATGTTCTGACGGCCTCAGCAGACCCGACAGCCTCCGACTTTCCGGGATGTTCTGACGGCATCAGCAGACCTGACAAGCCTCCGACTTTCCGGGAAGTTCTGGCGGCCCCAGCAGACCTGACCGCCTCCGACTTTCCAGAAAGTTCTGACGGCATCAGCAGACCTGACAGTCTCCGACTTTCCGGGAAGTTCTGACGGCATCAGCAGACCTGACAGCCTCCGACTTTCCGGGGAGTTCTGACGGCCTCAGCAGACCTGACAGCCTCCGACTTTCCGGGAAGTTCTGACGGCATCAGCAGACCTGACAGTCTCCGACTTTCCGGGAAGTTCTGACGGCATCAGCAGACCTGACAGTCTCCGACTTTCCGGGAAGTTCTGACGGCATCAGCAGACCTGACAGCCTCCGACTTTCCGGGAAGTTCTGACGGCCTCAGCAGACCTGACAGCCTCCGACTTTCCGGGAAGTTCTGACGGCCTCAGCAGACCTGACAGCCTCCGACTTTCCCGGAAGTTCTGAAGGCCTCAGCAGACTTTCCCGGAAGTTCTGACGGCCTCAGCAGACCTGACAGCCTCCGACCTTCCGGGAAGTTCTGACGGCATCAGCAGACCTGACAGCCTCCGACTTTCCGGGAAGTTCTGACGGTCTCAGCAGACCTGACAGCTTCCGACTTTTCGGGAAGTTCTGACGGCCTCAGCAGACCTGACAGCCTCCGACTTTCCCGGAAGTTCTGACGGCCTCAGCAGACCTGACAGCCTCCGACTTTCCGGGAAGTTCTGACGGTCTCAGCAGACCTGACAGCCTCCGACTTTCCGGAAAGTTCTTACGGCCTCAGCAGACCTGACAGCCTCCGACTTTCCGGGAAGTTCTGACGGTCTCAGCAGACCTGACAGCCTCCGACTTTCCGGGAAGTTCTGACGGCCTCAGCAGACGCGTGATGGATAACCAGACCCCTCATCTGCGGACGGAGACGGATGAGCTGACTGAGGCTTCCGGCAGGTAACCTTGGCTACTCGTGTTTCACGGCTTAACGACAGTCACCAGTGTCTCGGGAGAGTTACAAGATGGATTGACGAACACCTGTTGAAACTCAGATTTAGATTGCAATGGCAAAGCTATTAATACCGGCAGACCATCCTTAGAGTTTGCCTCGAGACGCTTTGATACTCTGCCAAGAAAGTTCATGGTTTGTGCTTGATTTTAGCCCATAAAGAAACTAGACCTCGATCAGGCGCCGTGTCATGACATCCACCTGGACACACTTCGGACAGCAGCTGATCCTATATGGAAGCGTGAGGCGTGAGGGAAGTTGTAACGCTTTGCCTTACGTGTGAAACAGGGAAGTTGTAACGCCTTGCCTTACGTGTGTCACAGGGAAGCTGTAACACCCTGCCTTACGTGCGTCACAGGGAAGCTGTAACGCCCTGCCTTACGTGTGGCACAGGGAAGCTGTAACGCCCTGCCTTACGTGTGGCACAGGGAAGCTGTAACGCCCTGCCTTACGTGTGGCACAGGGAAGCTGTAACGCCCTGCCTTACGTGTGGCACAGGGAAGCTGTAACGCCCTGCCTTACGTGTGGCACAGGGAAGCTGTAACGCCCTGCCTTACGTGTGGCACAGGGAAGCTGTAACGCCCTGCCTTACGTGTGTCGGAGGGAAGCTGTTACACTCTGCCTTACGTGTGCCGGAGGGAAGCTGTTACACTCTGCCTTACGTGTGTCACAGGGAAGCTGTAACACCCTGCCTTACGTGTACCTCAGATGGGGTATGAGGGAAGCAGTAACGCCCTACCTTAAGCATACCGCAGAAGGGGCGTGAGGGAAGATATAACAACTTGTATAACAAGCTGTTATACCCTGCCTTACAAAAACGGCCGGACCTGCCTGTCAGATCTGCCCACCTGGAACAGATGGATTGGCCTTTAACCGCCCCCATATGCACCCGGCCTACCATTAGCCAGGTCTTAAGGCTGCATGCTGACATCAAGACGCTCTCTCTGCGGGGCCGTTATGACCTCCTGACATTTCCTAAATCCCTCCGCGACCTCGTGGCTAATTGGTAGGCCATGTCCAAGATCCATATATAGCGGCGCACTTCATTCTTTAACACTGAATGAGATATTGACTTGTCAAGATGGCGATGGAGCGGACAGACGGATTTACTGTTTCCTCCTCGCGTCTCCAGAACTTGGCAAGAAGACGGTGTTTCGTTTTATGAGCAAAGAACGGTACCTGGCCGTCCTCCAACTATTGACAAAGCCTACGCACTGCTGATTGTAGTTTTAGACTAGTAGGTCAATTGATGCAGTATGGGCCCATACTTCATGCAAGGGAGTAGATCTTTTAAGTATTGAGCACGGGCCTTGATACGATGCGTCTACGACAGCACATTTAGACATCCGCTAGGTAGTTGTTGGATGTGGCATAAAGGATTAATCTATATTGTGCAATATTGTCCTACATTCTTATCGACAGTAATTCCCCAAAACTGCAAACCAAAACAAAATTCTAAAACGAATGTGACAAGAGTTCCAGAGTTGGGATTCCGCTAACTGATGCAGACCCGTTGGAGAAGTTTTTACCCATGGTGAACACGCCGCCGTGCTGTGACGGATTATCATCATCTCCTCAACGTGCCTTCAGCAGCATCGGGAGGCACGGGCGCACAAATAAGGTTATGACAGTGATGAGACGCAATACTCTAGGGGGATCTGAGCACGCAGAAAGGCGTGTCAGTTCCCTGTCAACAGGTCTCAGAAGACAAGACGGCCCTGGAATGTATTCAACTTTATATACTGCAATATCAAGATACAAGCAGTTTGTAAATAAACGTTATACAAGGTTAGGAGCAAGATAAAGTTTATGATGGCCTGGATGTCAAATCCTAGCCACAGGAGCAATAAAACTCAAATAAACAGATTTCTTCTACACATTTTTATGCACTAATAAATAAAATTCAACAGTCACGTTGCAGCTTATGGGGCCAATGTGGTAAAATTAATGATATGACAGTGCTGAGACACAATATGTCCGGAGATACGCAGAAAGGCAGAGAAGATGGTCCTGAGATGTATCAAACTTTGCGTTTTCAAAGCACATATGTGGAAAACTCTATGCACTACTAGCCAGGCTGCAGTTTATACTGTCTATGTAGTAGATTTATCCACGGGTTGAGTTGAGTTGACCACAATTGCATGCACAGCCACCATAGGTAATAACCTTGGGTAAGACTTAACGAGCTAGAAATTGGAAATAAAGTTTATACTGTGTCCATATTAAAACCAAGCCGCGGAATTTGTATTCTACGACCCCAGTGGCATTCCAGGAAGAGGATAAACTTTTTAGTATGTGGTCTACTTATATGGACTTTTCGTAAATACGTACACGCCCATAAAGAAACACCGCTGGAATTATGTTATGGGATTCGGCTGAGTGAAAAGTGGGTGATTTCATTGGCCTTACGAGCAGTTTCCACCTGCAAAATAAAGATTGACAAGGCTGGCTAATTCTCCATGCCCTGTGCACTTACTCGATTATTAAAGAATCGAGGAAGAGAAAGTTTACCACGCTGAATGTGTTTCAATTTAACCACATGCAAATGACATAATGTCCAAATTTACGTGTTAACAATTCACCAGATACATCTGACAATCAATGATAAGCGTTCACAGTTAACAATAATTGTTTGTTTGTACTGGATACATTTAAGAAAGTAATAACAGGCTTAACCTTCAAGACACTGCATGAAAAGTCGTATTTACCGAAACGGTAAATGTGATGTAAAGCCTGGTAAAGGTTACATTTACCGGTAATTTACCAGTCATTTACCCATCGGTAAATGTGCAGATTTACCCGGCATTTACCCTACATGGTAAGTCCGGTAATGGTTGCCTAAATTTACCACATTTACCCGGTTCATGTAAAGGCGTGTTTACCGAGATTTACCATTCGCGGTATAAGTCACAGTTACTGCCATTTACCCGTCTTTACCGTGCGTATATAGTTGCATTTACCGGGATTTACCACTCACGTTAAATATCATTTACCGGCCTTTACCGTGGGTATATATAGATGCATTTACCGGGATTTACCACTCGCGTTATATCTCATACTTATTGGCATTTAACCATCTGTAACATTTACCTGGAAGTTCACAAACCACGTTGTATGACATCCTAAATTACCCACATTTATTCACAACTATGAATCAGAAGGATATGTTTTTGATAAAATACAGCAAAATTTAATAGATAAACATAGCAACAGTTTAGTTACATTTTCTGAAGGATACTAGTATACACTGCAAATAAAATGTATAGTTTTATCAGCTACCACCTACTCTGTACAACACACACATAAACCACACAATATAAACATATTTGTCTTGGTAAATTATAAATACAAGAATAGTCTTTATAATTATATTATATACAGTAAATACAAGTACAAACTGTAGTAGCATGTTCTGTGCAAAATCCTGACTTTGTTGTCAATGATAATATCATGTCACCTATGAAAGTATGATTGTATAATGAAAGCTTGAGAAGTGCAAAGAAACAGTAGCATCACAAGGAAAACTGACCTGCAATGTCAATGACATATAAGACTTGTAGTGCAACATTCAGTGTGGCCTGCAATGTTTCACCCTTCAATAGGCAGTATCATGTAACTACTACATATCATCCAATCAATGATTTATCATCTAAAACTTAGAAATATGTAGGTCAACATTTAGTGGGGCCCATGCTGTTTTACACTTTGTCAACATGATCAGTGCCATGTACTGTAAATGCATCTAAGTTCACAGTAGGAAGGTAATCGCTATGAGTTTGTGGTTGCGTAACAGTCACATATGTATCCGGGTCTTGGTCAAGAAGGTACTAGTATGCGCGCATGCGGTTGTTCAAAGCAATTTTTAGTTCACGTTAAACCCCGAACATTTCTGGATTTACAGTTACTATCTGCTACGTGTTTATTCAAGTAATGCTTTATCATTATTTGATTTAAAAACAGATGATATCTGTATGTTACATGTACATTAATGTCAATCTATACATTCTAAACATATATGTCAAATGCAAAAATCAACTTGTAGCTGCATAAACTTACTAGTAACATACATTCGCATAATTCCACCAGGTGCCATTATACCACCACCTCATAAAACATTGTCATAGAGGCCTTCTGAAGATTATCTTCAACACCTAAATATCTGAATTGTAAATTTTATTACATGTAGGATATATAACATTCGGTGTTCAAGACAATTTTGGGAAGACCTACATATACTAACGTTTTTTTGAGGTGGCGGTATTATGGCATCTGGTGGAATTATGATAGTCAATGTTATTTGAACACCTACATGTATGGTGCACCAGATTGTATGCTATGGAACTGCTTGTGCGTGTAATAAAAAGAACTCCCTATTCCAATATACATGTACATCTGAGACCACTGCTGTCATGGCCTCAGTGTAAGCTTCTCCCTCAGTGCCCGCATGTTGGACTTCTTGGTGTGGATTTGGAGTCCTTGTAATGAACCATTCCTGTATACCAAAACCCCCCAAAGTCCCTTTAACCATACATTTACTTTGAAATCTGCCTAAGAAGTTTGAACAACCTAATAGGAGAAACCGAAATAATATGCTCAAGAAATATCATGTCACACTGGTAACTAGAACAGCCGTGCCTCGTCCCAACAGATGATCACACAACGGGTAACAACAAACAAGAGAATATGGAGATTCACGATGGCGGCCTGCCTCAGTATACACTGACTGTGCTACTGGTGATCCTGAATATACAGGACTGTAGTCTTACTTGTAGCAGTACTTCAGCAACAGAGCCTCTGACAGTTGCTTGCTTTGTTCCCAGCCATCCTTCTCACAACCTGTGCTGCACTTCTGAAGGAAGTCTCCACTGTTGGTGTACTGGAATTGAGATATGTGTATAAACAATGACAAAGTTGCTTCTGGACATCCTCAAATATATTCTACCTGAAATATAGTCTTGACCAAACATCTGTAACTGAATACTAATATACACACCCGAAAGACGACATTTTAATGAATAATCATTTATCAATGCTCATTGGGCTGTTCCAAAAAAAAAAAATAGAGGGGGGGTTGACGACACCAAAATTTGCTTCCGACCCCTAGAGTCCAGCTGTCCAGTCCAAATGCTTTGACCCCTAGAGTCCGGGTCCAAAATACTACGAACCCTAGAGTCCTACTGTCCAGTCCAAATGCTTTGGCCCCTAGAGTCCAGGTCCAAAATACTACGACCCCTAGAGTCCAACTGTCCAGTCCAAATGCTTCGACCCCTTGAGTCCAAGTTCAAAATACTACGACCCCTAGAGTCCAGCTGTCCAGTCCAAATGCTTCGACCCCTTGAGTCCAAGTCCAAAATACTATGACCCCTAGAGTCCTACTGTCCAGTCCAAATGCTTCAAACCCGAGTCCAGTCCAAAATACTACGACCCCCTAGAGTCCTACTGTCCAGTCCAAAATATTACGACCAAAGTCCTGCTTCCCTCTCCTAATACTTCGAAAATTTTCGTCTTAGTGCTGGCTTTGCGGTGGAGAGGTCATTGTTTTTTGTGAACGCTCCAATCGGCTTGGATTTTCACTGATCCAGCTCGTTTGCAATCCATTCTTGAGAGGTAGTTTGAGACACTTGCGAACAATCGGCTTGGCTCGAACCCTGCATGTGAACGCAACGTGGATAGATTCTATGCAAATTTTCCCCCAGTTGGAGGTTGTATATCCAGGTACACAGGGTCAAAGTTTGCGTAGTTCGGGACCCATACCACATGCCACACTGACAAGTTTGCTCACTTAACTTATTCTTGTGCCTATCGATAA
>NC_049984.1:1497490-1513303 GCF_000003815.2 Branchiostoma floridae
AAGCAAACAATTAAGCTTTTGATCGCGCTTTGGAGGAGAGAGGAAATGCATGAAGCACAGAGCAAGCTAGAAAAATCCATGAAAAAACAAGGACATCTTTGAGCAGAAGATCTCCCTCTTCGCCAACATATATTATGTTAGTTAGGTCATGACCCTAAATGACCTGGGTTTGAGAAAACCTACAATGGTGTACGAAAGTATAAAAGTATCTAAGTCCAGGTACCAGGGAATCGCAATCAGCTTGTTCTTTTTGAGTGTAAACAGGGTCTTAGATAAAACTTTCAGTTCATCACTCCTCCTATCAACAAGCCCCCCATCATGCGTCAAGTGACTGCTGGTTTACACTTGGATGCAAAGGATTTGCAGTTTACCCTTCTTGAAGAGATGGGTGGGGCGGGTGGGAGGGGCAGTGATTATCCACTACTGATAACAGGCCTGAGCATTCAACAATGCTAGACTGGTCACTTGATGGGTATGCACCTGGGTATGCATGGAGCAGCAGAGGACAGAGGGAAACTGAAAATAGATTTCAAGATGTGTTCAGGGGAATATTGTTTTCACAGCTTCTAATACGTTTTAATCTACTGAATAGACACTTTTAATTTTTATAGGACTCTTGACAAGCCGAACTCCTTATGCCACTGGTAGATCTGCCTGAATATTAATTCTATAGATGCTAATACACAACAAACATACCAACAAATGTAGCTATTTTATAGACTAGTTGGCCATTCTTGCCAACATCCTCTCAGGAAAACATTTTCAAATCTGTAGGAAATCTGTAAGCGAAGGTAGCTAGTAGTAGTAGAAAGGTTGGTATTTGCTTATGACCAAATTTAGAAATTTTTACTCTGTCCTTCTTATGCCAAAAAGGGACTCTTCCAAAATTGAACTTGAAAAAAATCATCCCATGCCAGGATGGACACTTCATAATGTAACCCAAAACTAAGGTTTGTTGTTTGTTTGAACCTTTATTTATTCATTAGAAGCTGAAATCGGCCTGCAAGCCGCTTTTCTGGTACTATAAGGTACGTTCATACTAGTCCTGCACTGCAACAGCACTTATTTCTTAATTAGGCCATGTTGATTTGATTATATGGATGACATCCTCTGGGAATCCAAAAAGTGATGCGAGCAAGCGAATTAAAAAAAAAAGATTGACATAAAAAAGTTGCCTTGATAGAACCTCCTTGATCTAATAAAGCGAAGCGATTGGCATTGCAAGTGAAAGTGCAGATTGGGCCAAATTGCAATGTGAATGACCCTACCATTCATCCACAATCAGCCAGCCTGAGTACCAGCCTTGACCCCATTCATACTCAGAAAAACAATTTGAAAAACATGTTATCCTAATAAAACGACCCGATTCTAATATGCTTCTGCAGTGTGAACGCTCCCAAATCACTTGGATGTCGTCAAAGTGAATCCTTCACGATCCACCTCGGGGAGGTGGATAGAACTGGGGCAAGTGGATAGAACTGCGCTACAGGGTGTCCCGATTCATGTGATTCAGCAGTGTGAACGCGCAAGTGGATAGGATTCCGCTACGTTCCAGGGTGTGACGTCATGCATCCGGGAACTTGTGGTCCTACTTTGCATTGTGTGGGAAACACTATACACGCCTGATCGCTTCGTTTTTCAGCGAGCATTTTCTGCTGTGTTTTACTTCCAACAACAATGAGCGGAGAGAAAGGGAAATCTTCATCATTCGCCAAGTGAACACCAGAACAAACGAAGCTGCTCATTTCCGTCTGGGGCGGGAGGAGACGCAGAAAAAGCTTGGGAAGGTCCATAAAAACGGACATTTATGAAGATATATCCAAAGGAATGGTGGAGCATGGAGTTGAGAAATCCCTTGAACGGTGCAGAGATAAAGTTAAGAATCTCACCGCCAACTACCGCAAGACGCAGCGATACGTCTGAAAGTTTTATTCAGATAAGACTGAGGGCACACTAATCGAATTGCCGAAGAGCAATCAAATGTGAACACAATTTTGGATCAGATAGAAAATTTTTAATTCAGATAAATGTTTTATTCAAACTGTTTTTCTGAGTGTGAACCGCTCAGGCTCAATCCTTTTGCCCCACATTCCATTTGTGCTATTCTTTAGATGGTAGATGTTGGTCTGAGCTGCTCTGTAAAGCAAGGTACTATAGATCATGCTCCTTGTCAACAAGTACATGACATCCGCACAAGCTGCAAGAGTCTCAACTCCTTGGTTTTGAAAAGTACAGGGATATACATAGAAACTTTTAATTTGGGGCCAGTGAAAAGTTGACTTGGGCCATCATGATTTTTTATGAATTTGCTCTATAGGGCAAATGGATTTTAAAAAATATGTTCAACCCAATTCCACAACACCAGCAGGCGTCAGGAGATGACAGGATAACACCATATGTGTGTGGGGAAAGACAAAGGGCCACCTGGTGAGACTCCTTAGAGGAGAGGCATAGAGGACAGTCAAAAAATGGGAGGGGGGGTCTAGTCACAGGCTAGTAGATTTATCAACCACAACATGAACTAAAAAAATAAGTCAACTAGAGCAACCCTGTAGAATTGCATAGTCCTTTATTCAGGAGGGAAGTTACAACACCAGATACAAAATGACCACAGATGGTTGACAGACATGTGGGTTTATCTGACCAATATCAGACTCTGCCCAGTGGGGTGCCTGTTCCCACTGTTTCTTGCTCATCGGATCGCCTCCTTGCTCATCCTACCCTGGATATCAGAGTACAACTTAGCCGGCTAAGGGAATTACTGCGCGGGGCGTATCTCGCCGGGCCGGCTAATTCGATTTACGGGGCTATGTTGCTAGCGGCCCGGGAAAGAACCGTAGCCGCGAGCACTGTTCTCTGGATACCAGGGTATGCTCATCCAGAGTTCTTACAGGGAAAAATAACTCATATATAGACTACAATGCCATTTGTTTCTTACCCTCATAGCAAAAGGTATGACTTTTCAAAGATGATGTGAAGGAGATCTTCAAGACAGTCACAGCTGTTAGCCAGCCTGGAGTATGCATGATAATTATTCGCCCACCCATGGAGTTACCTATCACTGTGCTTGTTTACACCAGAATGGCCACCTCTACCATCTCTACTTGAGATAGTTTCAGAAACTCAGCTGAGACCTTATGCTGTTTGTATTTGCAAGGAGGGTATTTCCAATAACAATGTAGGTTAGTATACTGAAATGTGGTTACCACATGAAAGACTATAGTATGTTCTCAAGATTTTCAATTTTGAGGCCAAGCATGACTATAAACGCAGTCACTGCTGATTGGCTCAGCCTCAGTGAGGGAAAACTGTGCGGTTTATTCAAACTGGAAGCAAGGTCCTTGTAGCATGGACAGTACTATAAACTTCCATGTTGTACTTGTAGCTCCTGGAATATGCACTATGTAACATATTGGCCAAAAAATTGAAAAGATTTCAGTTTATGTATATCACAGTATCTATCTTCTAAACCTAAGATAAATCATTGACCCATACAATACCTTTTTTACCATATTTGCTTCCTTACTTCATATTCCTAGTGTTTGTGAACTGTGAAAAAAATGCATAAGGTCATAAGGTCAACTGATAGTCAGAAAATCCTGTTTGCAAATAACAACAACAGGAGGTCCCCCAAGGGAGGGGTTATATCACTAGCACAGCCAAAATCTCCTTTTGCTTCAGAATAACAAGACATCCCTGCCCCTGGCATGGGAGTCTGATATTTGTAAAATCACTACCAGGGTTATCAACAAGCTGGCATTATTTCCCTTCAAACCTGCATGAAATTTTGTCAAGATGAAGTTTTTTAAAAGAAACTTCAGCTAATATCAGTCATCCCCACTGTGCAGTCAGGCCTATTTTTTAAAGCCTGACTGACCATCTGTGGCCAGTGTTGGTTGGTGGAGTTTTCTATGGTCATGTTACGTTGTTATTATCCCTCACTGAATATTAGTATGGAATGCCATGGGGTTGACTGGTGTAAAACTTTAAGACTTCTACTTGGCTGAAACTACTCAACTTTACCAAGGAGGTTATATAGACCTTGCAATGACTTTACTGAGTTATTTCCTAACTGGCAATTGACTGCAGTGTACCATCTCTGCTCTAGCCTCCGTTGCAGTCTTTGTGTCTGCTGTGTCTGTAAACATTCTGCCAGCACAGTTCAGCCTGGTCTGCCTTTTTTTGTTTTTAGACATTTTTGTCAGCCTTTCTATCTTGTCCTGTTTACCTTATGTCTGAAACGTCTAGGAACGTAAAAAAAAAAATGAACTTCTACTTGGAGAGTATCTCTATACCCTGATGGTCACTTTTACGGAGGGACTGAAGGAGCTCTCTATCTGATAAACCAAGGACAGAATTCAATGTTCTTGCCTTGATTAAACCTCCTTGGCCAATAGAATTGAGAGTTAACTTTTAATTATATACAAAATGTGTTATGTCCTTGGTCAAACCACCTTGTGTCGTGAGTTAGATAGGATTTTTAAATTCTTGACCCCCATCCCCTAAACATCCCATCCCCCAACATCTAAAGCAAGGAGTTTATACCCTTCTTGATCCCAGTATCCCAGTCCATTCAGGGATGTTTGTTTGTGAACACCACCCTAATCAACATCAGGGTGTGAATTACCCTGATTTGCATTGAGCCAAAATAGAACAATGGATCCTCCCTGGGTGGCTATAGTCAGGTTCTGGGTCATAAAGGGGCCAGACAGTTGCTAATCTGCAGATCCCATGGGCCCATGGTATCAAGGCAAATAAAAATAAGGATAAGATTGAAAAATTAAAATCTAAATAATCCTATAGATGCAATACGTAATATCAACACCCCTAAAAAAAGCAGAATGAACGGCCCTTTGCGGCCTTCTACAAGCGCTGGTGTTTGTTGTTTGGGGAGGGTGTCTGCGCAGAAAAATTATGATCTTCGTGGCATAAGACCCTGTCTCTGGCCCATAGTTTGAAAATCATGAATTAGCGCCCGCCCCAACAATAACCGCCAGCACTCGTTGTGCAATAAACTTTGACTTGACTTGACTTGACTTGACTCGGGGAACTTAGGCCACAAAGGAGGCTACATCGATCAGGGCCATATTTGCGCATGTATCAATTGAGGCTATAACCTCCTTGCTGTTACTAATTTTGAGAGACTTTGGAAATGTTATGTCTGCACAAATTTATAAAGAACTTCCTTTGTCTCTAGACCCCCATCTGGCCATCTGAACAATTTGTAGAAATTTGGCCCCAAACATTTTTTTTCAGAGGGCTTGACCAGACATTGGAATACATAGTTGCCTGCTCTGAGCTCCTCTGGCTGGTCAATTTCTAGTTGTTTTTTGAGCCAGCTTTTTTCTGGCAAGTCATGGAATCTGACCAAGGAGCTAATTGATCTGACCAAGAAGCTTTTGACAGAGTTTTCCTATTAGAAAAATTATTTTTTCAAAGATATATCAAGTGTAACAGTGGGGGGTTCAACTAGTGCCAAACACTGAACAGCAAATGCCTATCGGTCAGTTCAGCCGGGGGGCCGTGACGGTTTCTCTCATGTCTAAAGACAAACCGTCACTGGTGACGGTAATAGGAGGTTGTGGATCATATGCCAATGATATGCTAACAAGTCCGTAGCAGTGGAAACAAGTTTTGCAACAAAGTTCTAACGTTCGTTTGAGACATTGAAAGTCGTCAAATGTTCCAGGTGAAATGGCCTGCCACCAGTGACTGCTTCCTTGTTATTCTCCTATAACCCTATCACAGCTTGCACTACTATGCACCAGTGCGGTGAGGGCAGAAGCCAAGTTCAAGTCTGGGTATTGCCCGTCCGCCCTGTACATGTGCCTCATCCTCTATGCTGCCTCATATAAAGGAAAATGCGGGTAGTAAACGAATTCAAAATATGATAAATGGTATTCAGGTGCAAGACGAAACACGCGCCATTTTGATTCGCATGCAATACAGGCAGCATAATTATGACAGTGAATGAACATGTTACAATATTACAAGAGACTCATGTCTTGAGTAAAGTATACTAAATATACAAATGAAAGGTATCAAGGTAGTAATCGGCTGTAGAGTGTAGACAGACAACCCTACTCTCCAAGCAGAGGTCGAATCGCACAGATATAGCAGTAGTCGAAAAAATTACACTTGCGCTCTTCCTCGTAGGAAGAGCACGAGTGTAATTTTTTCGACTACTACTATATCTACGCGATTCGACCTCTGTTTGGAGAGTAAGACAACCCTATATAGGCACGAGCCTACAAACTCTTGCCGACAGCTTTTTTTCAGCGTCTAGATGGAACTGCAATATCGCCATTAAGATATCGGCAGAATTTCTCCCGAAAGGTCCGGACCATTCGCCCGATAGCTTAGCAGGGGTCCCCGACAGCTTCCGCGCGCGTGTAGATGTGTCCCGACTTCAGGAGGGCTCATTAGCATAAAATGCGGGCTCATTAGGCTATATAGCTGTTTATGACTGCAAGTGCGACAGATGTCCCGCGGCCAACGTTCCAGATCCCTCCCGACATCTCCAAAGATATTGGCAAAAACTGAGTATAGATTGGGCCATAGAGTGTAGATGGACAACCCTAATCCATGTAGAACTTCAATTTTTTGGCATTTTGTTTAGAGCTAGCTTTATTGGCCATTTTAATTCTATATTATGCATTGTAGCTGCTCAGAAAGCATAAACTGATGAATTTTGTGACTATAGCATAATTAATCCTGCCCAACCCTTAAGTCCAAAGCGTCTAGTCCTATCTTCCAGTATTACCACTAGAGTCCATGAGTCCAGTCCAACCTTAAGTACCCCTAGAGTCCAAGAGTCCAGTCCTACGTTCCAGTATTACCCCTAGAGTCCAAGTGTCCAGTCCAACCTTAAGTACCCCTAGAGTCCAAGCGTCCAGTCCAATGTCGTCAACCCCCTCTCCTCAGTTATTTTTTGGAATAGCCCATTCTAATTTCTAGTTCATCAATAATGAGTGTCACTTTGAAACTTTTGTTGGACAAGTGAATACTTGTGGAATCTTGTCACTACTTGCTCCCCCTGCAGTAATGCAGTGAAATTTATTTCTTCAGCATTTGCTGTTGCATATATCTTAAACCTGACGTGAATGTCAGTTGACAATAATTTGTACTTACCGAAAGACCACTGTGACCGTCTAAAAATGGTGGAGGGGAGGGGGGCGATCTGTTCCGACAAAACTTGCTGCGGTCGCTAACTACCAATCCCCGCGCATTTTGAGCTTACACTACATTCCCTTTGACTCTCAGCCTCTCCTGGGTTGATGAGTAGACAATGGTGGGGGCCATGTTTCGCGAGAAGCGATATACGACGCCTTATTTATGCCGAACCAACAAGGAGTAACGGCTTTCCCCTCCATTTTCAAAATGGAGGGTCACTTAGTGCGCATGCGTGTCCCTGGCCAATCAAACGGTCGCGATTGCGGACGTTGACCTGGGGGTCAGGGATTTGACCTGTTCTTCTTGTTATGTAATTCTATTTCAGAGGCTGATCTGATCAGATTCTCATCATTCTGTTTTCACCTTGTCCCTTTACTTCAATTGACTATCTTTCTAGGAGTACTAGTGTTTTGTCTTAGATCAAAACATGTCAAATACGTGAACTTTGTTATAACCGTTATATATCATAGAATTTGTCTATAATAATAATGGATAAATATATATTCGAAGACGATCTTCGGTGTCCTGATGTGGGGTCCTTATGTGGGGTCCTTATGTGGGGTTCTTATGTGGGGTCCTTATGTGGGGTCCTTATGTGGGGTCCTTATCTGGGGTCCTTATGTGGGGTCCTTATGTGGGGTCCTTATCTGGGGTCCTTATGTGGGGTCCTTATGTGGGGTTCTTATGTGGGGTCCTTATCTGGGGTTCTTATGTGGGGTCCTTATGTGGGGTTCTTATGTGGGGTCCTTATGTGGGGTTCTTATGTGGGGTTCTTATGTGGGGTCCTTAACTGGGGTCCTTATCTGGGGTCCTTATGTGGGGTCCTTATGTGGGGTCCTTATCTGGGGTCCTTATGTGGGGTCCTTATGTGGGGTTCTTATGTGGGGTCCTTATGTGGTGTCCTTATGTGGGGTTCTTATGTGGGGTTCTTATGTGGGGTACTGATGTGGGGTTCTTATGTGGGGTCCTGATGTGGGGTCCTTATGTGGGGTCCTTATGTGGGGTTCTTATGCGGGGTCCTTATCTGGGGTTCTTATGTGGGGTTCTTATGCGGGGCCCTTATCTGGGGTTCTTATGTGGGGTCCTTATCCAAGGTTAAGCTAATTCTTATCCACGCTGTTATCCAGGGTCACTGACAGACCCTTTGGGCTAGGGGAGATTATACAGGAGGTCATGGGTACATAGCTAAGGGCTTAATATCTCAGAATGGGGAGGAGTCTTTTATAACTTATATGCTGTAGACTGATACTGATATTTACCTAATATTTACACATATTTACCGGGTAAATTTTAGGTATTTGTCGGTAAATGTTGGGTATCACATTTACCAGGAATTTACAAATCCATGGTAAGTTTGGTAAATCCGAGATTTCATGCAGTGAGAGTTTCTATCCATTTCAATGGATCAGCGTTAAGCCTTGCTTTATTTTGTGTTGTATGACAGCTGAAAACTTCCTCACTTCACCTCACCTTACCTATCCCTTGACATCTGTGTGGGTCGTTGGGGCACCGTGACTTCATCCACTATTCTGCTCCACCTGTCTCTGTCCTCCGCCGCTCTTATGGCTACTGCTAAGCTCAACCCATTTCACCATGATGAAAAACTTCAATATGGATTATAGCAACACAGATGAGCTTTCATGGTAAGTTAAGCCTTTTGTTGACTGGGCTTAGGCTGTAAGTACTGAGAAGCTTACCTAGCACATTTGCACCGTTTGAAGCCTTACGAATGATGCTTATTGCATTGTCAGAAAGGCAACATCAGTCGATTCAGTAGACCAAACCAGACCAAAGAACGAAGCATGCAGTTCATCCAGCGATGGATTTGTACTCACTAAAAGTCAATCTGCCCACACTATTGGGCACTCACGCAATATAGGCAGAGAGATGAAGGGGATGAAAGAGGATAGCGGTCTACTATGCTTGACCTTTACAGTGTATATTATATTGAGGCACAGCTTCAGGATTTCAGTCACTAGATGATACAACTAAAACGAAACCTTTTAAAACTTTTTAAAAAATGTTGCTACTTGTTGGCCAAAATTCAAAATCAAAGTAGCTGTCTCAAATAACACAAAAATAGTGATGGGGATAGTTCTGACAGGTTTGCAGATGGAAGCTTACATCACCAATCATCCTCCTGTAGTTTTTACTCCCACATCTAATCGATTTATGGCACTTTTAAAGCTTGTTGAAGCAGCAGAAAGCCGCGGAAATGTAGCACAGGGGAATTCTGTCGATCTAAAGCCGACCCTGGTATTGGCTTTCCGGTTGACTTTGTTCCGACTGCAGGAAGGCGTGGAGAGAACAAAGTACCCGTGATGTTGGGGTGATGTTGACATTGCTGGAATCTTACCAAGAAGCAGACAAATCCTACTTTTGTCTGTATACATGCTTTTCGCGGAGTATGTTTTCTTTACCAGTGGCACATTTGATAACGCAATCGTTCAGATACAAAAATGTAGTTCATCAATAATTGAAAAGAATTAGCAATGAAGGAAACTCAAGAATATGTTGCTCAATTCAAGTATCCATTAAAGTTTCTTCAAACTAACTATCCCAAAAGCTTTGCCATTGTTTCAAATACATTCGGTGCACTTCGCAAACTCTCCTAGGTACCATTAAGAGCTGGGAATTCCTCAGGCAGATCTGTAATGATTCCGGAGGGGAACATAAAAACATCGTCACATACATCCCGGTAACACCGTGTCTTTGTTTCTCCCAAGATGATAGATTCTGTAATTATTTCAGCAACTCTCAGTGCATGGATCCGGGTGACTTTCATCATCATCATCATCATCCGGGCGTGCTGGTTGCACGGATGGCCATGGCTCTCTTTCTCCATCATTCCCTATCCTCCATAGCCTTAGGCAGTTTTTCACCCGAGCAGCCAGAATCATCACAAATTTGATGTACATATGTTTTGCGTGGTCTACCTCTGCTAGCATGACCATGTTTGGGAGTGCAGCATAGTAACGATAAATAGCCTTGTGATGGAGAACTTTGCTCTTGACCTGTTGCTTCAACATCATTATGACAGCAGGAAAGTTACTTTCTACTGGTGTGGTCTGGCAAACTGTCTCAATGTAGACATGTTACCATTTATACACAAAAATCAATACGCGCTTCAAAGCACCAGTTGATGCTTGTTACAGATGGAGACATGTGACTGTGTCCTCCCTGGCGATCCGTGTATTTTTTCTTACGCGTACTATTCACTCGACTTTTTGTAAGCGTTCATTACAGCTTGATTATTGGGGATGGAAGTTTCCAAAGCTCCATTTGGCATATAATTTTCTTGGCTTACTGCACTCACTTCTAATCATTTAAAACAAATGTTCATCTGTTCTGCATCTGGCATTGGTTGCGAAACATGGCTACGAACTAGGTACATATAATTAGATCCATATAACTTTTGATTAGAGTTACATCCAAAGATAATAATAATAACTGCTACGAATTGGAAAGATGCTTTCTAGTACTGGGAATTCTCGCATAAGAAGGGAAACACCGCCACTTTTTATCTGCATTTATCCTTAAGACTGCCGACATCGTTTTTATTGAGTGCTCCTGAAGACCTTCCTTCCAAAGACAGTTCTCTCCGGCAGTGGCCTTGAAAGCCTTAAAAGGTGCGTGATGTCGTGGGACTCATGAATCACAGTAGGCATATTTCCACGGGATGCATCTGGAGAAAATCCCACAGCCTTTGTAAACATACCAACGTGCGGGAAGTTTTTAATCTCCAAGCAGATCTTGCTGTGGCAAATGGAAAAGAGTTTAGCCGGCAGAGGAGTTATTGGCCACAGCGAAGATCTGCTGCAGAACGCACCGGTCAAAGGCTATTATCAGGCAATTAAACTGCGTTAGGAAGAAGGTGCGAATTGCCCCGGGCGTGCGGGGCCAGGGATCCCGTCACGGGTCGGCTGTAAGAGTTCATTGTGTTTTCTGTGACATCTGGGGATTTCTTTGCTTCTTTGGTGTCAATAACTGACTACGTACTGGAGGAAAACAACAGCAAAACGCGTCAGCACGATGCGACAGGACGCAAGTGCAGTGGGCAGGGGGGCGCTGACGTCGATTTCCCCCAACGTTTCATGAAGCCACGGCGCCCGTTTGTTTGTCTGAGACTGCACCGGACGCCGTTAGAAATAATTCAAATCGGCTTTGCTGAAAATGCACGTGCTGATTATGTGGATACCTTTCCAAAATTTCAAGTTCTGTCTACGTTTTTACACGCCGATGTCTGTCCGTCAAATGTGACGAGCGTGGGTCTTTGAACCGACGATCGGTAAAGATTTGAAGTTGCAGACATGAAAAAATGACACAGGAAGTGTGTAGTTAAAACGCAGCTTTTATAGCAAAATATATACAAGTAACAACTAGATAATAACTTGTTATTTGTGTACAACTGATAATTTCATATGTCGATACGTTGTCTTGGTGCGCTGTGATGCAGTCTGCTCCAGCAATCTCGGGGGGAAGCCCCCGCTGTGAACTGGCGCGGCTCGCCGAGTTCGTCCCAGTTACTGGCTCGGAAGGGTTGTAAAACGATAATCCTGGCCAAATTTAGCCAATTTGCACGTTGGAGGTAAGTGGATACTAGGAGGAGCAGAAACACGTTTCTGAAAAGATCGCTCCTCCCGCTGCCTTTGACCGGTGCGTTCTGCAGCAGATCTTCGCTGTGGCCAATAACTCCTCTGCCGGCTAAACTCTTTTCCATTTGCCACAGCAAGATCTGCTTGGAGATTAGGAAGTTTTCACATTTTGCACTTTATAATCATTCTGACGGAGGAAAGCTGAAGTTAGTTACTTAGATTTTGGACAATTTCTTTGATCGTAAAATATCTCAATTCCTACCTTTTGCCTTCTGACACGACTTGCATTAGCGCAGTGCGCAAAGTGCTGATTTCATATAATTCTTTATGAGTTACAGCAAAACTTCCCCATGAGTCCGCAGGCAAATGATAAAATCGCAAGTGTAATATCCCCGTAAAAACCATGATCCATGTATTGCTCTTCTTCTAATCTCCAGATAAAATTGCTTCAATCGCATTATCGTGTTCAAGGTACTTGAAGTCTTAAAAGCGATAAATGTATCCCTTTCCACACCAAGGGGCCTGCCAATGGGATTATAATTACAGCTATTTACTTGATAATATCTACTACAGTTCGATTAAGACTCACACGTCTCATTCGACGGTCGATATGTATCGATTCCGGGAAAATGATTCCGGGAAAAACTATCAACAATATCAAGGTTGATCTCGTCCTATAAACTTTCTAATTTTCAAGATGACAGATTTTGTGATCCCTATCTTATGGTGCATAGTTGATGAAAAGCGACGTCTCAGGTCCGAAAGTCAATGCTATGCATGTCGGACTGCATCAAGCTTTCCTGTGTGCTACTTGTGAACTTTTACCATTGTTATAATTCCCCCAGTGGGTTTATACAGGAGGTGAAAGATAAATTAAAGAGTGAGAAGAAGTCTCGCATAGAGCTACGTTCATTTGGGTTGGTGTGAAACTGTCCAGTCTGCTCACTTTCAGCCAATTTTATGCGAGTCTGGTTAAATAAATAGAGGGATAAAGTTTAGAGTTTGCCACGCACTGTCGTCATAAACATTCACTATTTTCTCTGGACGTCTAATTGGACCAAAATGCCAGAGTGTCATGGAGGCGTTTATAAGCCTGGCCTTGGACCTCACAATGGACTGGAATTTACGATGAGGCGTAAAACAAACAGTAAAAGTGCCCTTATATTAGCGGGACGTACATAGGAGCTAGGGTCCTAACAGCATATCTGCGCAATGCTAATTGAACAGCAAGCCACACTATAAAAACGGAAGAAAGAAGCTTAAATCTAAAATGCGAACTTTGCTTAGATACTGACGGTGTCCTGATTGTCACAATCCAACTATACGTCGATGTAGGTTAGACATCCAGGTGATAAGATACGCAGTGTCATATACTGTGTCAGTGTCACTGACGACGGATAGTGGATTCCATCCGAAACGTCTGACCGTTTCCAAAACCATATCCAGTTGCTTGGGTAACTACTTTTGGCGCACAATCCAACTAGTTTTTGCTTCTTAAGTCTTTGTTACGAGCACTGCAAAGGAAATAAAGTTTTGGTTTTCGGGGCAAAGAATTATTGAAGCGTGATTTTATAGTCCCTATCGACAGTTTCTATTTGATGGCATATGCAAATGAGTAGCCTTGGGACGACTTAAATAAAGTTAGGCGTCAGCAACAGCTAGATAAGCGTAAACTTTTCCGCTGATGTTGAGATACGAATCTGTACGCCAATATATGGATGACTTACTTGCTTGAGGGTCAGAACCGATAATGCTGTTCGTCACAAATATGTATGTACTTCCCTTTCTGTGATAATTACCCCCTGAAGACGCAGATAGAATCACCCGCACTTTATAGCGATGACAGAATAGGGACAGTAGGTGACCATATGTATCAATAAAAGAAAGTTTATTTGCAAATTCTTGCCCGAGAGCTAATTGCAACATGGGACATACAGAATACATAGTAATTATACATAGAATAAAAGACTTTGGTGTAGATATGATAACAATTGTGACAAGTGGAAACAAGTGACTATTCTAGCAATAATATGGACTGCTGAGAGCTACGATTTAAGCATTTGGCGTTTGACTTCTTTTCTGGAAGCAGGGAAGACTAAGTAGGCCACTTGTTCTATGATGAGTGGGTTATGTGACGTTAACATGGTTATAGTTTTGTTTTCGTCAGTAAACGTTTGGAAATTGTGAGTTTTGCAGGCCTCTCCGAATAACTATTTTCTTCTTGGTCATTAGAGAGGCAGTTGGAAATAAACACATTGATGGAATATCAATGCCCAGAGGAGTGTATTGAATTTCGATGCGTGAAGTGTAGGTATTCCCCTGTGGGCTTTTGCAGACTACAATGCATGTAGCTAATGTGGGTTCAATGACCTCCCACAACCAACTTGGTAAAGTCGCTTCACGCTGTAGCGGTGTTACTAATGTTCAGCGTGGAATGGGACGCCCTATCACTTCTTTCGTTGGGATTTGAGAATAGAATAAAAGATTTGTTGTAGGTTGTCGATTGCTTTAACTTAAAATGTGTATGGTTTGAATTGAATTGGCTTCCATCGGCTATATCATCTGAAAGTTTATAAACCAAGACCTTCCAACCCCTAGACGGAGCAAACGCTTTCTAGCGGGTACAATGAATTCCAAGCATCAGATGGAGATATTATGTTCTGTACACCAGGATCCAGGAACAAGAATCAGGCGTAGACAACACGTTCCAGAGAACCAGAACCAAGGATTACACTTTCCATGACCCAGAGCCAGAGATAATACATTCCAGGAGTCAGAAGCAGAGACAATAAATTCCAGGAACAAAAGCAAGACCGCAATGACATTCCAGGAACTAGATGGGCAAAATGCCAGATGGAAAAAAATGCCAGATGGGCAAAATTAGTAAAGACATTTGTCAGAGTCATAGATATCTGAACTTGAGGCAAACGGTAGATTTGTCTTCACAATATTTAATAACTCAAATTAATACAAGCAACTGCGTGTATCGATAACAATACCCAATCCAGCAAACAACAGGGGACTTCCTTATCTTGCTCATGCATTCGTTATCAACATACATGTATGGTAGGACAGCTTAATTTTTCTTCAATGTGCCACATGATGTGAACCCACAATGTATAGAACATATCAAGATAAGTAAAATGATGTTTGTTATTGCGATACTTGATTGACTTTGCGTACAAGTTAATCCGTTCCTCCCAACCAGTGACTCTGCACCTTAATACGACATAATCCCCCAGATGCGACCAGCAGGCAGAGGATTCGTCCGCCCACGTTTTCCTCGTCAAATGAAAGTAAAGACAAAGGCTGCACTCTGCGTTAAAAACTTACTCTGACAGTTGTACAGTGCAAAAGATGTGATAAAGATTAAAAGAAGGATTTATGCTTAACAACTTGACAGCAATGCAGAACGAAGACGACAATAGAGGAAATTAGATTACAAAATCGGAAGAAAGAAAACTCAGTGAATCCTAATTCTAATAGATCCAATAAAACCATCAGGCGCCAAAGTTGTTCCACTCAGCGACACAGAATCAGTGATTACCTGATGCAGAAAATGAATGGTACCTTCAGTATCTACTTTACTGGAATACAATCAGCCCATCGCTGCTAGAAGCGATTAGGTGAGGGAAAACGAAGCCACCAATATGAAGAAAATATCACTGGAAGGTATTTCCAAGAAAAGGGCATTAAAAGACTTTAGCTAGAGGAAAGCCATAATGGGTTTCTTATCTACTCTGTCCCATTGTTGCTGAAGGAGAAAAGTAAGCCAGGCAAGAAGTGCTGGGCCCATCACTGATTACAATGATATTACGTTCATGGGAAAAGGTGCAGACTGTTGGCTAAGAATAGAGTAAAAAGCAGCTTAGGAACTTGGCTTGGTACTTGGTTTCAAGACATGAATCATTGAAAGGCTTTGCGGAAAAATGGATTTTACCGGCTCTTTCTAGTATGGTGGATTTGAGTTTCCAGTTATTTTTTACGAGGTCGCAGATCTTTACAGAGTTCTGTAATCTCCTTATACGTGTTTTTATGATGGCAG
>NC_049984.1:1515543-1521503 GCF_000003815.2 Branchiostoma floridae
CCTATGATAAAGCGTGGTGCGGTGAGTTTAGACCACAAATGCTAACTTTAAACGATATCAAGGTGTGATAGGACACCGTTCTAGATTACTTGTTTAGACATGGAATTGCATGGAAAGTCCCTCACGTTACAAACGTTGCCTCCGCCTATTCTAGTGCTTCAAACCTGCCATGTACATATGCAGCAGCTGCGCGGTAATGGGGATGGATGCAACTATTGATTCCTTCTGTTGGAAAGGAATTTACGATTTTCAGAAGACAATCCTTCCTCTGCAGTCCAGATCTGTACATGTGTAGTGTGGTGTAACGATCTTCAGAAGAAGATCCTTTCCCTGCAGTCCAGATCTGCACATGTGTAGTGTGCTGTAACGATCCTTCCTCTGTAGTCAGATCTGCGCATGTGTAGTGTGTTGTAACGATCCTTCCTCTGCAGTCCAGATCTGTACATGTGTAGTGTGGTGTAACGATCCTTCCTCTGCAGTCCAGATCTGTACATGTGTAGTGTGGTGTAACGATCCTTCCTCTGCAGTCAGATCTGTGCATATGTAGTGTGGTGTAACGATCCTTCCTCTGCAGTCCAGATATGTACATGTGAAGTGTGGTGTAACGGTCCTTCCTCTGTAGTCCAGATCTGTACATGTGTAGTGTGGTGTAACGGTCCTTCCTCTGCAGTCCAGATCTGTACATGTGTAGTGTGGTGTAACGATCCTTCCTCTGCAGTCCAGATCTGTACATGTGTAGTGTGGTGTAACGGTCCTTCCTCTGCAGTCCAGATCTGTACATGTGTAGTGTGCTGTAACGATCCTTCCTCTGCAGTCCAGATCTGTACATGTGTAGTGTGGGGTAACGGTCCCTTCTCTGCAGTCCAGATCTGTACATGTGTAGTGTGCTGTAACGATCCTTCCTCTGCAGTCCAGATCTGTACATGTGTAGTGTGGTGTAACGATCCTTCCTCTGTAGTCCAGATCTGTACATGTGTAGTGTGGTGTAACGATCCTTCCTCTGCAGTCCAGATCTGTACATGTGTAGTGTGGTGTAACGATCCTTCCTCTGCAGTCCAGATCTGTACATGTGTAGTGTGGTGTAACGATCCTTCCTCTGCAGTCCAGATCTGTACATGTGTAGTGTGGTGTAACGATCTTCAGTGACGGTTATGCTGATACAGACGCAGTCTGGCAGTCAGACTTGAGTACATAGGGCAGTAACTGCTACAGTAACTGCATGCTAAGTGCAACCGATATACATGTATCATAGTATGGAATACAGTGCAAAATGTTCATTTTGGACTTTAGGAAACTCAACGACAAGAAACAGTGATCTTCAAAAGAAGTGAATACCTTATGAATCATCTTTGATTAGGCGCTTTAGAAAGAAGAATAAGTCGGTTTTAAATGATGCAGTTTAAAGCTTCAAACCTGTAGGTGACCATTTGGTGTGTGATTTTAGTCCTTGTGTGTTCTTGTTGGGTAGTCAAAGAACTGAATGCAGCATATGGATGAACCAATTCAAATTCATAACACGCACGCTGCGGTAGATACGACATGAAGTGCTTTGCCTTTACGAAATGCTACATTAAGTGACAAAGTGACAATTTCATTGAACACAGTATAATGAGGGGAAATCGAAATGTTTCATGTATCTATCTTACAGAGAAATGTGACAATCCTTCTGGCATTGTGACCCTTCGCCGTAATACCTTCCACTGCGCATGTTTAGGCTCAAGACATTCAGTCACCAACAGCAGGTGCGATATCAGCCTGGCCTGTCAAGTTTACGTCCCAGCTGGAAAATTTATGTTGTTATTTTCGTGTCGGCCTCGCAGACGTAGTTCTGGGACAAAGACGGAAAGACTCAGTCTCAGTGTCACATTATCACAAAGCCCACATTCCCGCTGAGAAAGACACGTATTCGTGACACTACATTTAACACATTCACCTTCCGTAGATCACACCAACAACGGTGTACTGTAGTATCCTGTGGGATCACTGTTCTTCCATTCTCCAAGATTTCCTGTCCTATATCTTACTTATTGCAGCTTTCTTTCACTATGCCTTGGGGGTAACAAGGACGCCTTAATAAAGGTTTAAATCAGTGTAGTTCTTCTTCGTGTTTGGAATAAGTCCAGAAGTATACATCTCTGTCACGTCTTAGAATCGGGTAGTTATTCAAAATTTTTACATATCAGTGCTGTATTACCCTAGAGGCCAGCCGGGATCGGGCAGCTAGTACAGCTTATTCGGTGGTCCAAGACAGTCAGGCCCGCCGACCTCCTATTAGCGCCCCGGGGAGTTTAAGCCCGATGAGTTCCACCTGTATCAATAACTCCTTCGGGTTTGAACTCCCCCGGAGCGCTAATGTGAGATCGGCGGGCTGACTGCCTTGGCTCCCCGGACAAAACTCGCTAGCTACCCGATCCTGTCTGGCACCCAGGGTAGTGCTTTATGAAACCTCGTATACGTATGTTTCATAGCAACTTCTTCCATAAGATAAAGTTGACTTCCCATCTTCTAGTTGCCGTGTAAAGCTATAGGCTGCAGCAAACCCCTGATCAGGGAAACTAAGTTATCGTTTTCTAGTT
This sequence comes from Branchiostoma floridae, assembly GCF_000003815.2. Classification (NCBI taxonomy): domain Eukaryota; kingdom Metazoa; phylum Chordata; class Leptocardii; order Amphioxiformes; family Branchiostomatidae; genus Branchiostoma; species Branchiostoma floridae. The sequence goes on from NC_049984.1 coordinate 1,518,120, forward strand.
TTCTAATATCTTTCATAGAAACATCCTCCAGGTTAAAGATAAGTCCTTCATAAGATAAGATAAAGCTGAGTTCTCATCTGCTAGTTGCAATATAGAGCTATCGGCTGCAGCAAACCCCTGATCAGGGAAACCCGGATAATCGTTAAACCGAGGATGTACAGACCCACCTGCTTGCGTGAAGTGATTTATACACGTTTGTATCGATCTGTACAGCGTACAGAGTCATCCCTTGGCATCGCGCTTAGGCACTAGCAGGAATGATACATGTTGAAGACGTCGAAGTGGAGAAGAAAGAAAATTGGAAACGATGTTACAGCTACAGCCCAGTAAACTACCTAAAGACGTGGAAAGTAAAACTCTGCGTATGAGTCACAATTATCAAGTTGGAAAGCGACATGAGATGAGTACTACAGTAGCGATGTGCCGAAGTTGTAGCAAACGAAAGAGGCAAAGGTGACATAGTAACAACTTTCTGAACTCTTCTGAACCCTGTGCTTTTATGGTGATTGCAGCTCCATCAGACTCGTTTGTCGCAACTTTTCTGATTATTGTGTCATTTTTAGTGCCCATTTGTCGCGAGTAACGAGTAAACGCCGCTATCTCCCCACATTTGAGTTAAGCCCAAACATTGTTAGTGCGGCAATTACATTTCAACAACTTGATCTTCTGTATTTATTCTGGTTCACGGCGTGATCTTCTGTATCTCTGCTGTCTCCCGGAAACGGAAATCAAATGTTCCTGTCAGACAATGTCATGTTCATCAATGAACAAGCTCTTCTATCAACCATTACACGTCAATCTGTACGCCTGCTTTCCCAGTACAGGGCGGGGTTAGTCCATTACAAACGGGTGGCTTTGGTCATGGTTAGATAAAATTGGCAAATGTCTCCGTCATGTCCGCCAGACAATGTCATGTTCATCAGCGGAGAAGCGCCTCCATCACTCAAGGAAACGCTTCCTACCGCGCGGCGGGAGGGTCAAATATCGCGTCGTTAAAGGAATCTGGCAAATATTCCTGCCATTTCTGCCCGATTTTGACGGTAGAGTGACGCCCACCGGGCCTAATCTTGTCTTAAGTGTGTCCTCTGCGATTCCTTCCTGTCCCAAACCAACCGTACCGATACAACCACAAGTGTCAGTGGGCTTTAAAAGACCAAGCGACAAAAACTGGACGAGTTACTGGTGAAAATACGTGGTTCTGTGTTGTCTGGAAGACGGAAAGAGAACGCTGCAACGAAGGAATTCACAGGTGTCGGCTCTGCAGGTGACTATCGAGTAATTAATCACAATGACTTGATCACAATATATACGATCCAGCAATTAATCTAACTAATTAGATCACCCAATTACGGCGGCTTCAACCATGAAAATGTTTGCCCAGTTCATCCGTTTCAATGTCCAAATTGCCACTTTGAATGTCAGAGGACTATTATTATCATTTTTGCCAGACAGTACCACGTTCATCACCTGGAAATGTCTTCTGCCATTCACTGAACATGGCAACCCGTAGGCATGCTATCTACTATATAGATCTTATATCAAATATTTACCCGCAGCTGGGTGTAGCGATGGTTAGAAAACTTTGAAAACTGCCAAGAAGAGAGAGACATCATTTTCAGAATCATTTTAATCCAAATGAATGTAACATCGCTGATACACTGATACATTCACGCACTACGTGAAATGCACAGCTGTTCAAAACAGCTGCCATAATTTCGCCAAGTTTTTAAAATCACAAAAACCCTTAGCAAGACAGTTGTATTCAAACGACACGGGTTCCCTGCAGTGGACTATACACTGTTGCTCTATGTCCTCTGTTAATGCACACTCTTGTTTCTCCCGCCAGGGATACGTTTGCGAAATGAAGGCATTGCCTTACACTACAATAGAGTAGTACCTATTTATTGAAACCGACACCGCCAATATGTCATGATTACAACGGCAAGTCGATGATCAGACCGCAGAGGGACCATCTCATCATTAGCAAACGTTCCGCGTGCCAACAGTATTCCCAGTGAGCACGCACGGGGACCATCTCATCATTATGAAACATTCCGCGCGCCGGCAGTATCCCCAGTGAACAGACCCGCCGCCAAACCACTTAGCTGGGATGAAGGTGAAGGATTTAGGGAAGGCCCGCGGCTTCCAACAAAAGCTTTTCTTTCTACTTTAATGGCCGTTATGCTTTCTTCTAAGTAATAGTTTTTAATGATTCCACACATTGCAAAGTTTCGGAAAAGCAATTTCCCAGTTGTAAGACACGTCACAAGCTGCAACATACACGTCTGCACATCATATGATCATGTAGTATAGAAAATGTAGTATATCACAGTGTGGTATGTTTGTGCAATTGTCTTTGTCAGCATTCTCTGCAATTAGAATAACTCCTGTGCCACGTAAACGTGTCTCTGAAATCCTGCCAAGTCGAGTCAATAACAATCATTCCACAATGGGTAAGACTGAAAAATCCATTCTTCGATCCAAATCTGAGGTTACCTCAGTTCCTTTCTTATATTCCTTTGAAAAGAGCAAAGTTATGACAAAAAGGTCTATTCTTAACCAACAAGATCACGCCGGTAGACAGGTTGCCATGATATAAAGCAACAAGCAGAAATTGAGTGCGACACTTTGCTCTATAACAGATACTTCTTGTCAAGTTGTTCCTTTGAAGAAAACATTTATGATAAGACATCCATGAGGTGTAATCTTAACCGGTAAGATCACGCCGGTAGACGAGGTAATATTGACACTTGCCCTACTTCTTGTCAAGTAAGCTGCTACTTAACACCAACAAGCACAACGAAACCCCAGATAGCAGAGGAGAAGATGAAAGACCCCACACCACCCCCCACCCCCGTCCAGGTGTGACCGCGAATCTAGCTTATCTAAGACATGTCTAAGTTCATGTATCGATCCTTAAGTACGGCCCAAGGCTCTCCGTTATTGTGTGGAAGTTGTGCAGATTTGTCACCCCGATGACACACCAGCTCATCCGCAGACGTTGGCAGAATCAGAGCGCGGCGTGACTGATTCACTTCCCTGGAAGCAATCCATCAATATCCATCACACAACACGAGACTGCGGGAGTCCCGCATCGTTTCTCAGTGGATACCTGGAGATATGAACGTCCTAAAGATTCAACAAGTAAAACTGCCGAGACAGTGTAGACAGTCATATGATACAGGTTTCTTTTTTAGACATTAACGTTACTAAATAGTAAACGCTAGTGAAAACTTTTCGAAGTAAATGTTGCTTCGAGGTATACAGCTGACGCAGTTAAGATCAGTATAACAAGGTGTATGTATAACAAGGCATTCCACAAGTGACTGTACCGTAGACTCTTACATCCATATACCTGCCTCAGTTCTTATAGGACCATTACTG
>NC_049984.1:1521603-1522105 GCF_000003815.2 Branchiostoma floridae
CATAAGGTTCAAACCTCCTCATAATGTAAAGCTCGCACACTCCTCCTCCGATCGAATCGCGCCTAATGTGAGGAGGGTATAACCATCACGTCCGACAATTGGGTTAATTTGGATGTGATTAACACATGATTATCCATGGCTACACTGTAGCACACACACACCGCACACCTACAACCAGCTCAGTTGCGGCATCATTATCAGTTGTATGCCATAGCTAGTGTATATGGGTCATGAGATATGCCATGTGGCCCGTGGGCCGTCACCTTTGACCATAAGGTATCCATGGACCATTGCTTGCATCCCACAAGATTTAAAATGCGGCCAAAGGACCACCGCTAGTGGCCCATGAATATACCTTGTAGCCCAGGGTCGACCCTTATGTGCCTTTACTCGGAACATCCGCACCTTCAGGTGGAGATCTTAACGGCTTGAGTAATGTACTGGTGACCCGGTTTCTGCCTGGCCGATCTTGCAGCCTCATGGCAGAATCATTACAAAAATT
>NC_049984.1:1522216-1551809 GCF_000003815.2 Branchiostoma floridae
CTCTGATATACACAAAATATAAACGATAGAAATGTCCTGTGGTGCTTTTTGTTGGTATTATCGAGACTGCAAAAAGGCGCCTGGCGCCAGGACAGCAGGTCTTTGTCTTTATGGCGTTTCAGTTCTTACTTCACTACAAGAGACTGATTTTCACTGGTCAGATGTTCACTTAGATTGATTATTGTTGCAAATGATCAGTGGTACTGAAAGCTATAGCAGTATAATTGTAGTATGGCCCTGCTATTGCCCACTCATATGCATGGTGTGTGGTGTGTTTATTGTTGCAAATGATCAGAGGCAATGAAAGCTATATCAGTATAATGATAGCGTGTCCTGGCTATTGTCCACTCATGATGAACGTCACAGCACGTTATCAGTAACGGCAGTTACCGGGTCGGCTCAGATGGACCCAATAAACGTTAATGTCGTGATAAAACGGTGACATGGATGATAGACTGAGACCATTGCCAGGAAACGTGATGTGGCACGGTGGCTATGAGTTATACGTATATCTCATCCACAGGTAGTGACATACTGGCCACACGGCTGAAATAAACATTGGGGAGAGCCATAACTAGCAGTATTGTGGAGATTGCATCTGATCTACTGTACTTAAAGTATGACTATTGGATTAGGCTGGGTTAATAGAGTTCACCACCAGAGTCGACATGTCTAACCCGCACACACTAAGAAAGGCGATTTAACCCCACCGGGAGACACAGTAACTCTGTGGAACAACGCCAGGACACAAACATGTAGCTCGTCAAGAAAGTTGCACGTAACCTTGCCCGTGTCTCTAACAAGTCATCAGCAGTTTCAAGAGACTGTTGTCTGGCCAACTCTGTGGGCCATATGCCGTTATGTGTGGCGTAACGTTAGACACAGAGTGTTCGACTCAAATGGTTCCGGGTTCGAATTCTGCCATGTCACCAACCGTGTGCCCTTGCGAACAACCTTCTTCACTTCACTCAGGTTAAAATGAGTGCCTAGCTCCGGCTGGCAAAGTCTCTAGTATAGGATATTAAATGGAGGTCCCGTGTATGAGGAGACCCACACCCCAAGCACGTTAAAGAACTCACCACACTCACCGAAAAGTTCCCTTCATCTTATTTTATTAGTGCTTTGGTATCAATGAGTGTTCCACAGCATCTATATGAATTCATGGAACACTACTCTAACATATCTGTTGTTTTCTGACAGGACTTCTCGTTAAGTTTGATCATGGGCTGTGAGTGGAGAGACTTCCGTCTGGCGAACATGTCAAGCGACAGTTGGTAAGCTCAAGTCGTACTTATTTGTACTTCTGATCCAACACCGCTCAACTAACTCTTCGCCGCTGGTTCATTCTCTTCACGCGAATTCCCGAAAATTTGACATCACCAAATTTCGTCACGTGAAGTGTCATTGAAACCATACGAATTATTTCATTATGAGGTAGTTTCCATCTTGTTGGGGATCGGCATGTATATTCATATCATGTTGAAAAGTGTACAGTGAAGACCAAAGGGCAAACGTTTAGTCACCTTTCAGCTGATTCTCTTCACACAGTTTCCTGTAAATTTGATGTCACAAAATTTCCGGGAAATCACATGATTGGTCATTGAAACCATAAGAAACATTTTCCTTTTGGGGAATCCGAATTTATATTTGTATCATATTGAAAAGTGAACAATGAAGACCAAAAGCAAAAGTTTAGTCACCATAACATCAACTTTTCCTCTCCTATTTGGTCTGCTAGAAAAAAGCCTTCTGATGCTAAACTGTAGACTTCACTCCCCGCTACATGGATAATCCTTTTAAGATAAGGGCTTGGTTAGATTGCATTTACGCACCGCAGGATATTTTGTGATCTATGAAATGCAATTGTTTAAATGTATAACTACATTGTAGCTAAATGTCAATGTGAAATATGTATATCATAAACAATCTCGCCATTTAGCCAAAGGCGGCAAGATTTTATCTTTTTAATAACCAATATCATATTACACCACCGAAAATTACGTGCCAGATGGCACGATGTCAACGATTATGGAACTCTGATAAAGTTTTGATGAGAAGCTTTCAACTTTATAACGTGATTATCATAGATACCAGCATCTAATATACCCGATTCTTGTGTGACGTAATGACCGATTTATCCCGCTTTTAATACCATTGCCTCGTTATAGACATTTAGCCTTTGGGCAAGAGTATGTAATAAAACTCCCATTACTGTGGTAAGTACGTTAACCGTTTGAAAACTCGCCTTACCGAACTGAAATCATGTTTCACTTTACGGATAATGCAAAGCTTCATTAATTTCGGGGCAGCAGGAACATACTAATTATATTTCAGCGTTTTATGCTGTTATTACTAATTACATTGAGACCGTAATGGAGTTGGTTTAACGCGATCTAATATGTTAATCTAACATCAACTGCAGCAAATACTAAACTTTTGAAGGTTTGTGCAGACTCCAAGAAAAGCCACACATGTCGCTTTGAACGCGTGGCCATTGGCCCATCTTTGACCCATCAAAGAGTCTCACATCAGCAGTTTTGGCACGAGACCACTGTTAACTCCTTTGATTCGTGACTGGAGTCACGTGTCCATAAGGTCATGTGACTGCAGTAATAGGTCATTATCCTGAAGAGGGTGAAGGATTCGGTAAATCGTACATCTAGTGTTTATCAACCTCTGCCACGTTACTTACCTCAACAGATAATATCTTTCTCTGATAATGAGATGTTCTGTTCCATCCGCAGGTCTCCTCCCCCGGAAATGCACATCTGGAAGCCGAGTATCGAGGTGGTGATGAAGGAGGAGTCGGGAGAGTCCCACCCTGTCGTCAGCGTGTCGCCCGAGGGGAACGTGCTGCAGATGAGATGGTGAGTACCCACCCTGTCGCCAGCGTGTCGCCCGAGGGGAACGTGCTGCAGATGAGATGGTGAGTACCCACCCTGTCGTCAGCGTGTCGCCCGAGGGGAACGTGCTGCAGATGAGATGGTGAGTACCCACCCTGTCGTCAGCGTGTCACCCGAGGGGAACGTGCTGCAGATGAGATGGTGAGTACCCACCCTGTCGTCAGCGTGTCGCATGAGGGGAACGTGCTGCAGATGAGATGGTGAGCCCAGAAAGACAAACATAATATAGATAAGCCTCATTAAAAAGCTAATATTCTTATAGTTTGCACCAAAAGGGGAAAAAGCATGAAAGCCTGAATGGGTTCTTACGATTACAACAGCCCGTTCAGCAGATAACCTTTCATCTAGACAAGAGGTTTCTAACATGGCAAAGCTTATTCATAGTTTTTTAAAACTTTTTCGAACAAAATAAAGTAGTTTCTTCCCGAGAGACAATCTTCTGGTTTGTTGGATGAAGGGGAGACTTAGTGAAGAGACACATGCTTCGTCGAGTTTATCTATTAAGACTCCAGTCTTGAGGGAATGGAGTCAATTTGTGAGCCAAAATGGTTTGCATGCTGCCTTTTCACATTTCCCGGGTAATAATAGACAGAACGACCTCAGAGGGAGCGGTAGGTAGCGGCGTGAGTTAGATGTGGTATTACCAAACCAGGCTGTCAGTACCGGGTCCGGAAAGGAAGAAAGGAAACTGTCCGAGTCTCCATTAGCGCTCCATATTTCATCCTGACCTGCTGAACCTGCGTCCATCCGGGACTCTTCAGCTCATCCATGTTCCGTTCTTCATCCACGGGATGTAATGGCCTCCGCGTTTGTTCTTTAAAACCCCGTGATGTTCCGTGCAGACTACTGAGGGGCGGGGATGTTCAGCTCTCCGTCTCGCTGAAATGTTGAAAAGAATTCCTTACGGTAATGATTTCGAGGAATAGGTAGAAGAGAACATTGAACCTTGTAAAAAGTTTCCAGATCTCCAGACCTGCTCCGATGAGTGAGAGTGATCTCTTCTAAATGTTTCCCCTATCGGCGGCTCTTCTCAGTTACAAATAACAGTCTAAAACATTTTTGTTTGTCCTAATTTGTCATTAGAAATATTGTGCCCAAAGGGTGATTGAAAGTACGTTGACTCGGGAAACACACATTCTACAAACTCAAAGGTGCAAGGTCTCGTGATTTTGCGGTAACAATTTGTAGAGCCAATGATGCTGACAAGGACTCATGAGACTAGCATATATACACATACATATATCAGTTGGATCTCCGAAACTTTACTTCGCAAAAGACATTCTTATTGTACATACGTAACGAGGCACGCAAGACCTATTACTAAATATCTTGCCTTATTTGTTCAGGGGCTGAAAAACAAGATGCAACCTAGGCAGGCAGAGCTGTTAAGTTTTCATGTGCAATAAACCTAAATACGTCCGACATAGCCATATCTCATCCAAGTTCCCTCTCATTTAGCCAGTAACAGCCTGATTGCACAGCCAGGAAGTGCTCTTCAGTATTTACTGCACATCCCAGGCTGTAACAACGGCCGGTGAGTTTTCCCAAAAGTACCACATAGACCGTAACTTAGTTCTCTCTACAGCCGCCGCAATATCAAACTTCTCATTGGATGGTGTTTATCAAAGATCTGATTTAGACTGATCTATATTACCTGTCGCTTTAACAATCACCGTATCTACTTAGATTGCCTAGATTGGCTGGATATTACCTAGATATTACCTAACATGTTACCTAATCTCAGTATATATTGCCTGTAAACTCTCTTAGCACCTCTACCTTGGCCCACGCGTTTAATATCTAGCGGCATCGTTCAGGAATACAGAAATAATACATTACTTGTTCGGTAAACCCTTTGACACTCGGCAGACCGCAGCAGATTCGTTTGGAATTTTCTTATCACGTTTAATGCAATGTGCGTTTTGTAAATCCCTACAAAACACACCCACCCGTACGCCTACCCAGTTACAAAACACGTGATTCTGGAAACACCGCAGGTACGCCTACATTATTAAACAATGATCACATGGGGGCCGCTTTACGTAATCCCGTAAATCGGCCCGTCCTAACGACAGGGCAATCTCCGCCATCATCACGCTAATCATAGAATCGGCTGTCATCGCCGCCATGGCTCGCTCTGTGGGAGTCAGCGGTGGTCCGCGGTAGGTAACAGCTATAGATAAGTCCATCCCACACGGGTATAGCGGAAGCCGTACTGAGCGGGAGATATCGTGTCGTTCTATTCGGTTGGCAGATGGTAATGATGGTGAGGCTGAAGGGATTTCAAAATGATTGAGAGGACGCTTATCCCTTAGGTCTCTCGTGTCTTTGATTCTGTTTTTGTTATGCTGATAAACTTTTACACCAACAATAACGTAGCGCTATGAAAGAAAAAAAAGGCCACATATAGAACTAAATCAATTCCTTATTCGTTTTAAAGCACGTAGTAGATGGCAATATAGCCTTAGTAAGCAATAACGGATTTAGGGAAATTAGTTTGGTAAACTTGAATGTATTTCACAATGGTCCATTCCAATACATGCAAAGATTCCAGCAATAAATCAGCTACCTTTGGGGAAGAACACCAAATGAGAAACTTGATCGATACCATATACTAGTATCTTATAACACCGCCCAAGCCTTGGGGAATAACAACACTACGTATAAAGCAAATATCTCGCGGCAAAGGGCGCGCGAAGTTGACAAGTTGTACCGAACCCTCCAGATTCCTACTTTATCTGCCCGATATATCAGAGTCCTCAGGACGGAGGAACCAGCTGACGTCACCAGGCGTCCCTAGAGGCTGGCACTGGACCTGATACAACCTGGAGGTCCACAGTCTCAAGGGCAAGTAACGGGGTGGGATCGTTAAGGTGTGGAGATCCGCAGTCTCAAGGGCAAGTAACGGGGTGGGATCGTTAAGGTCGGGGAGGTGGTATGGTACCGGGGAGGAAATGCTGGAGATATAAACTTGAGTTATTTGTCACGAGAGCCAACTGACATTGCACGGGAAGGGTGACTTCAAGGACTTTTATTTTGCCTTGCCAAAACTATGGAAACTTGATGCCACACACAAAGTTAGACAACGTCAAGAAAATGATTAAAGGAAATGTTCCCACAAAGACTATGTCTGTGCAGTTTGGGGAGTGATTTTCCCAAACGTATAACAAAATGATATTGATAATCACCCTAATGATGTTCTCGACTTCGTCATTACTTTGCCACGTACTTTAATGAACTTGACTTTGCGGCGTCCTTGCTAACCTGACTTTGCAAAATCTTTACCATCATTACTAATGTCACGTCTTATGACAAACTTGACTTTGCTCTTCGGATCACGATAATCAACTCCTGTTGACGAAAGGGACAAGAGGTGGTGTGTCCCAATGCAAATATCTAGTCACTTTTAACATCCTATCAAGAAATGGAAGTCATCTTCAAGAAGGGTAGACAGACCCTGGAATATGTGATGTCAGAAGGGCAAACTGTGTATCCCATTACCCCACAGATGAGTTAATGCTTCCATCTCGCACTTGTAAGTTCTCTGATTTGAAAACCCTCCCCTAACTGGTACTTACAAATGACGTCATCTGATGGTAATGCCTTTATCTCGTCCTTTTGCCTTTTGCCAAGGTCAGTCCGAGGAGTCGTTATAAAACTTATATCATTTCTGTGAAATGTGTGAAATGTGTTCAATCAGATGGACAACAACAGCTCATAATGCTACACAGATAAGTGCCCATTACGCCAGACCGGTTTGATTTCACATCTGTGCGCGCCGGTAACTTTCAAAACAGTTATAACTGGAGACTAACCCCGACCACTCCGCTGGAGAATAGCATGACCTTGATTGTTTCTTCATCCGTGAGAAGTTCCCGTGGAATGTGTAACGTGAATAGGCACTGTGTTTCCCGTGAATGGGCACTGTGTTACCAAGGATGTTTCCTTGGGCTAATATTTTTGTACTACTGAACATCGATGAATGATTTTAGCGTGCACAGGTAACATCACCAACTGGAGACTAACTCCAGCCACCCTGATAGACAACAGCCTGACCTTCATTGTTCCTTCATCCGTGTGAAGTTCCGATTGATTACGTGTCGTGAATTACCAACGTTTTTCTTGGCTTAACATTTCAGTACTACTGAACATCGATGAACAATTTGAGCGTGAAACCATCGCGGCGTGATAAGCCATAATTGATGTCAATCTTTCCACAGTCTATGGATGAGTTGCCATGGCTGATATCAGATCTTTCCACAACCTGTCCACACATCAGTCTCCTGCGAACTTCTCATGTCTCCATGTAAGTTCTCGGGTCCATTCAATTAACACCATCATTATAAATACAAATTGTAACCACACGTTCACGGGGCTGCCCGATATGACCATACTTCTGACTTGAACAATGACTTCCTAATTACTGATGGTGTCAGCTGTATGTACGTTTATAGTAGCCAAGTTGCCAATGCAAGAAAGCTATTATTGAGCTTGTGTCAGAAGTCGTCAGGTTCAAAAGATGCCTCCTTGTTGTTGCCAGCCAAGGACCCCTCGTATTGCAATCTTCATAACTGCGGAATATGCTATGAATCCGCTCAATTATTGAAGATTATTTGCAAGTTTATGTCCGGAGGCTAATTGAAAGTACATGGTAGAAACATTCGGAACTGATACAATAACCCATGGAGGCGGACCGCTTAGTAGAAAAATGCATCGGAAATACGACGCCTAATGTAGTGCAAGATAATAAAGAATTGCGGCGATATTCAAATAGCACAAATGCTGAACGGTTCTGTAATGTGAATGATCGGCAAGTCGGCACACGAGGAACGGGACCACCAAAGATTCCAAATCAAAGTTATTCAAGGACATTATATAGAGATGCAGCAATGTTGCTGCCGTAATACTACTGTAACAGAATTACACTGGCTCGTCTTGTAATCGAACCCCAAGTAGAAGGCCCTTCCGGTACAGATGAATGCATGTGGTAACACCCAGACGGGAAGGTTATTCAGTCCTTGACCCATTTTTCCAGCTTCTTTTCATTGTCGAGATCCCAAACTGTAACTCCGGACGTGACTTTTGACACCAATCAACTCCGGTGCGATACCCTGGGCCGACTTGAGTTCCAGCTGCAGATCCCAGACGGCGAAGGCAACAGAGTTCGGAAATCCGGGCCGATGGAATAAAGCCCGAGAGAAGAAAGGTTGTGCGACTGTGACTGGAGGCGGCTACTTGTCAGTGTTTTATAAGCCATGATTCCAAACACAGTCTCTAATCGAGAATATCGGCTCGTGTGGGGAAGATAGGTCGATTAGATAGGTGGGCAGGGTTGATTGGCGTAAGGCTGCTTCATAGATACAAGGTTAATTATGGACGATGAAAATAAATGTCACGGTCAAGGCTTTGATGAAAAAGCGGCCACTTGCATCTTTCTTGATACAATCTAACTAGAATCGATGGCCATACACGTGACTCAGCCATACTCTCACTCTATTGAGTGTTAATGCATTTTATTTCGTTTAAAGTCGAAGAAACTTTTCTGGAAACTACCAGATACTCCAGCTCATCATCCTGTCAGTTCTCCCCAGTACCGGCTGCAGATCTAGCGAGGCGTCTCTTCTCACGAACCGCCGATGTTGCCACGGCCTGCTACAAACGAGTTACCAGGAGCCTGGTAAAGCATGAAATCATTACAGCCGTAATTGCCGAGGTTCTCCTGTTCCGGGAAGCGCAGCTGTAGCTGAAGTATTTGTTCTTCCGGGAATGGAAACTTTTGTTCTTCCGGGAATGGAAACAAGTCTATATTTCCAAACCAGTTGAGAATCCATCCCCATCGCGAGACTATCGGGAGCGGAGGGATACAAATTTGCCTGATTGCTCTTTACACGGTTGGAAAGAGCCATCGAACAAGTAATCTGGTGATTAAAGAGTCCTAAACTTCAGTCTAAAAGTAACGTTCAGACGACCTTCACCGAGCTTGTTTGTTATACATTCATGCATTCAGACGTCTTCCAAATATGCAAATATTTTTTCTCCAGTTTGTAAGTGATTTCTAATGTCATCAAGAAAATCAGACTCTGAACGATAAAAAAAAACAGAGACAGAAAAATCAGATCAATTTCTTGTAAAAATCATTAATGGCATCAAATTATATCTGCCTGGTCTACACTATTTGTTTGTCTGTTTGTTTGTTTGTTTGTTTGTCCCTTTTCATGTTACAACTGTACCTGAAATTAACCATCAGGAAAGAATTTGCACTTAACTATTACCCTTTTTTAAACGACTGCACAAAAAATAAATAGATAATGCATGCTTCCTTGATCACTAGATCTTCAGATTCTTTGGTAACCTTCACCTTCGTTTGAACGTTCAGCGAGCGGCTTTATCTAATTTGGTGATATCCCCTTGTGTCCTGACTTGGGTTAGCGCCGCATAAGTCGTGCTGAATTACCTTCTGCTGACAGGCCAATCAGTATAATTCTTATGGAACGCTTTCAGCAGATTTGGGGAGTGATGTAGGGTACAGTAGATAATTCGTCCAATTAATGAGAATTCTAAGAAATCTCAACGACAAAATTTGCATTGTGAAAGATAGACAAGAAGAGTGATAGGCAAACAGCTGACATACCAGTAGTTTTCCCGACACTTCATCGGCGACTAAATGTTCTGCCTGTCTTATCACTAGACATGTACATACATACATACATACATACATACATACATACATACATAACCTTTATTTTGCCGGATTGGTAAGCGCGACATAACTCGCCCTGAATACCTTCTTGTCGACAGGCCAATTAGTATAATTCTCATGGAACCCTTTCAGCAGCATCAGGGAATCGTGTAAGGTACAATTTGTGTAGCAATCCTGTCACTCTTTGTCGCAGTTACATCATCATATGTCACAACGCGTATCAAACCAATTTTACCCAATGCTGTGTGATTGTACAAGCTGTCACGATTATCAAGTGCCTGACTCCCTGCTTATTTTATGACCCACAGAGGAAGGTACATTGATCAATGCTGTGCCAACTTGCTTCGGTACAGAAACTGTGTATCAAAACTTGTTCATCTTAGTTACAACAATTTTCTTCAATCAGTGACTGTTTTTGTAAAGGTACAGTACATACCTCTCAGTTCTCGCGAGAGAACACGAGACTAGGTCAGGCTTGCGTGGATCATCTGCCCCCTCCCCCCCCCCCCCCCCGCATACTTGTAAAAACTGAAACTAGGTCATTCCCCATGACAAAAAAGTGCTGGTAGACATCCAAAATTTTGGAGGGATGTCCTGTACCTTTACAAAACAGTCATTGATTGAAGAAAAATGTTGCAACTGTATGCATACCTGACTCATGAACCTCTTCAATGAAGTATCTTACATTAAGCTGTGTATCATGCAAGCTTTCAAGAATGCAAAGTGCCTGACACCCAACTTATGCTAAGTAATAGACACCACAGAACAAGGTTGGATGGATGACCACCGGCTAAACTGCTGCTCGTTGCTGTACCGTCTTTGATTTGACATTCATCAACAGACACGGAACTCTCGTCCACGGCTAATAAACTCCTGTCACTACACGTCATTTGTCTGGGGAGTCGTGTCAGCACTGACGGGTCACAGACGATGGGAAGTGACGTCACGTCTGGGTAACCAGGGAACGTCGTCGGATCGATAAGACCCCCCCAAACACACACATATACACGTGGGACAGACTGTGACTAACATTGGGAAGACGTAGAAAGTAGATATGGATGTTCTTATCAACCATATAGACGTGCATGAAAGTGGTGAGGCAATGAAGATGTACAGATTGATAGTGCCTTGAAATGTGATTATGTTTTCCACAAGAGTGGTTACATCCCGTGAACACTTTCGTAAATGCAAAAGCACTCCACTAAGTGTGCAAGGTTTGTTGACGTTGATTGGACGCAAAGTGCGAAAGAATGCTAAAAGGTATATTTTCCTGTGCATTGCCCGGTCAACTAGATCGATAGATGCACAGCCATTACCGATGTTGGTCTGCACTCCTGACCACATCCTATTCCTATTTGCTCACTTAACATCGAATGCACTCTCAGTGACTTTGACTAAGAGAACATCTTCATTATATTCTTCTGAATGGCCTATACTCTCCGACGTTGATTAGGAGATGTGTTTTTTTTTTAAATCCTGATTTCGCCTTTGCTGCAAGGGCACTGTTTAGTTTGGTTTGGTTTGTTTTGGTTTGTTTTGGTTTGGTTATACAGATCTCCATTAGTGACTAATATGTCATTATTCTTCCTGGAGTCCGGGAGATTTGTAGAGATCACCAATTCTAGGCGGAAGGAATTTGCACCATCACACACCGCACCATCGCACGTGTGGAGGTTCTTTAACGTGCCTGTTAAACGTGCACATATATTCGTCTGAAATAAAACAATACAGCATATACACGTTGGTCCCCATGTGATCGTATCTTTCATGACGTTTCACCGTATATTTCATTATTAGTATGTCGGGGCCACGCCGCGTTTTGCTCTCTCATGTGAACACGTTGTCCAGCTGTCGTATAAAGTCAGAATGATCGGTCCGGTAGGAAATAAACGCCCGGTAATAGCGATAGTTCTCCCTCAGTAATTGCACTGCTATAGCGACAGGCTGATACAATTAATTTGCTATCGATAACGGTGACGCTGATTGGGAAAAGATCTCCGTATCTTCTGCTGTAAAGTAGTGATTTCGCCATCAGCTCATCAAGCGGAATTGTTAGAATTGTGCGTTGTTCGTCTGGAAGCACCGATGTCGCGTTCACTTACTTTGTTCCCGATGTACCTTTCATGGCGTTTACCGTATATTTCATTATTACCATGTCGGGGCCACGCCGCGTTTTGCTTCCTCGTGTGAACACGTTGTCTAGCTGTCGTATAAAGTCAGAGTGATCGGTCCGGTAGGAAATAAACGCCCGGTAATAGGGATAGTTCTCACTCAGTAATTACACTACTTTAGCGACAGACTGGTACGATTTGCGATCGATGACTCAGGCGGCTGGAAAGATTCAGCTTAATCCTTTGTGATTGATCCCCAATAATTACCTTCGTCATTTCCGGTTTCATCACCGCCCCTACGTAATTTCCGATTCCCTCACCACCCCTTCTAACCGGCACCAGGTAGAAGACGTTATGAACATTTGAAATATTTGAAACTAATGTGGATTAACATACTACTTTATTTTGCGGACATAATGTGTATGCAATCCATGTGGCGTGGACTTGAATGAATTAAATGAATTTAGATCCAACAGTAACTTAAACTTGATATCTTTTTCATACATCTCACATCCTATTGGATTGCATTCAAACTCAAGGGAAAATGAAAGGTTAAGCCCCCTTGGACTTTGTCCATTGAAAGTGACGATTATTCTTTCTCTAAAAGCAGGCCATCTATCGACCTGTTCTTATCTGAACTACACTCTTTCTTCATTAGATTTTACACAAACGTTGTTCCTTTGTGTACCTTTGAAATATTTCAATCTTAAACCTCGATTTAACTTCATTAAAAGCTGTAGCATTGAAGTTGAAATGAGACATTGTGTTAACATGTTCCATTGAGCTAATTTTCCAAGTAGTTCTTAATTTTGACATGTTACCGAGATCCACAGAAGAGCCTACCAGAATCTGCCATTGCCGGTTCCGGCTGCTGTTGGAAACTTCGGAAGGCATCATTTACGGACATGAGAGAGGCATGAAGAGTGTACCATTAGCCTATCAACCTGTGAACTGTTACTGAGTGGCAAAATGGACAGTAAGCCAGGTGGAAGTGTTCAACATTGTGGAAAATCATTTGCTTTCTCTCCCTTTGGTGCACATGATGATGTGTATGACCTCAATGCACAGTTTCCAGGACGAGACCAATTATAGCTTCCCCCAAGCGGAAATCCCCAGGGTGTGAGAATGGACGGAGTTTTGTGTCCCTTGTCTACCGGCTTATCAAACACAGCGAGCATCAGATGTGAGTAGTGTTATCTAGATGCGCGTGGAGGTTCTGTGGCTCTGTGTACACCTGAGCACGGTAAAAACAAAGTGTAGCGCTGCAACTCGCGGTGGTGGGAACTTCATGGCTGGCGTAACTTGGTCACTGTTTGAATAAAAGGACGGGTAAGAAGTGCCGGTTGTTGAAAAGCTATGGAAGACTTGTCTTTTATGAAAAGGCAAGGCAAACCATTTTCCATCACACGGGTAAGTGCACACCACGTGCGCTCCATTTCCAAGTTCACAGACTCCGGGTTCATAATACCACTACCAAAATTATCTGGAGAAACTCCCAGGACGCGTCAGTGTATATAACATGACCCTCAAATAGTAATTACTCTTTCATTTGCAAGCTTTCATTTGTTACCATTAAAATTTCATCAGCTTTAAACTGGAAGGCTGTGGTGAGTGGAGAAATAATGTGACCAGATCCACTCTACGTCCAACGTCACAGAACCCGCACTCACATTGACCACAAACTAAACCCCCATTTAACAGAGAACCTGACCCTGTTGTTCCCTCCCGTGCAGGTACACCCTGAAGGTGACGTGTCTGATGCAGCTCCAGGCCTACCCGCTGGACAGGCAGAAGTGCAGCGTTTTGTTCAACATCCGTAAGTCACGGCTTTTCTCTGCTTCTTCAGCCTTGCTCTCGGTAACAATGACTTGTGGATGGGACTTGTGGATGGGACTTGTGGATGGGACTTGTGGATGGGACTTGTGGATGGGACTTGTGGATGGGGCTTGTGGATGGGACTTGTGGATGGGACTTGCGGATGGGACTTGTGGATGGGACTTGTGGATGGGACTTGTGGATGGGACTTGTGGATGGGACATGTGGATGGGGCTTGTGGATGGGACTTGTGGATGGGACTTGTGGATGGGACTTGTGGATGGGACTTGTGGATGGGACTTGTGGATGGGACTTGTGGATGGGACTTGTGGATGGGACTTGTGGATGGGACTTGTGGATGGGGCTTGTGGATGGGACTTGTGGATGGGACAGTTGCGAATGTAACACACACAATCCAGCTGTTAAAAGTTTATATCGATGCTGTCGTCGTCATTATGTCATGATGGCGTCACTGAAGACCATAAAAACTGTAAAATCGTACGACGAATGTATTTGGGATTCTGCCGACGTTTATTCCATTCTCAGAGTCTTCTTTTCCGTATTAACTCCACTGCTGCAATCAATGTACAACATGTGTCGACCATCCCTATATTTTGTATCACCCCGACCAATCCGACCGAGTATAGGCTTAGATGCAAATTGTATCTTTCTCTCTGGAAAGTTACTCTAAATGCTTGTGATAGACCAAAAGTTCACCATGACTTGTAAAAATTGATCAGTACACCTAGTGGCATAGACGTACCCAAAGTCTAATTCGAGAAGACTACTACAGTAATAAAGCCCAGGGCGACCGAAGAGGCACGACAAAGCACCTGCTCTCCCTGTTCCTGGCCGCCGCCCAAACACGCCATCAGTGCTGATGACACGGCGGTGATAGAAGTCCCATTTAGAAAGAAGACCGCCCACATCACCAATACATCTTCCCGAGATAAAAGTATGGTTATCTTTATGACTATGCCGCGGGTATGACTGAATAGATGGAGAGGCAGAGCCAATATCTATCTCAAACAGATTTTAATAATTAGGTACCTCCTGCAGATCTGAAGTTCACGACAGCAATTTTGTTTTACTGCCATACGTGTTCAGGAAGGGACATGTCTGCAATTTTTCAGGCCGCCTATTTCAGTAGTTCTTTCTTCCACAGCCGCCTGCCTGACATGTCAGATGGCAGGATGCCAAGATCTGGAGAATTGAATGGATGTTTCTGCACGAAATTGGATTCCTTTCCTGTCCGTATATCAGACCTTCATCCTCAAAGAGGTGCCTAAGCCGACGCGTAAAATTGACTACGTGCTGTTCACACAAGAGTTGTAGTATGAAACGTTAGAACATTACAGTTATAAATCACAATACGTTAGGCCAAAGTGCCAGAGCTTACTTCTAGTACGGGTAACATCATGTAATGGAATACATACCATTGACTTACATTCTGTTATTATCCAGGATATGGTTACATCTTTTGACTAAGGTTACGATTATTAGGAAATGCTTGGCGATGTTCTTTTATATTCCCGCATTAAATCAACCAACAATGGTTAGAATTCCACAGACATTATGAATAATACAAATAAAAACATCTTTGCCAATCTTTTTTTTTCATTTTGCCGTAATACATTGAATAACACAAGTGCCAAGTTAACTGAGCTGTTCCTCTCACAGTGGGAGGCGCACGGATCTTGTGGGGATGGTCGACATATTGGTTTCCAGGGGCAACGCCGGTGGTGACGCGTACATCCGGGCTACATTCGCAGCTGCAGCTGGAGACGGTGGAGACGTTTGCTTACGTCAACTCGCTGGTGTTACCTGGTGGGTTCCCATGGCAACATCTCCAAGCAGATACTAGGAAAATTTAATAAGTCTTTGATGAATGTTTGTATGTGACGTCACAGCCGAAAACTGATAAACGAAGGCAAAAGGTGTCAATTTTATTGACGTAGAGGGTAATTCACAACATTTAGCCCACCAACATGGCGGACTAATGTAGCCTTTTTCTCGAAGGAAGGTGGTGCGTTCGTGACTATGTTAGGTGTCAGTTATGGCTTTATTCGATTGGTTACATTGTTACAGAGCTGTTATGATATGTACAAACTTTCTCCATTGTTCCACAGGCGATCTGCGTGTAACGAAATTTCTCCATTGTTACAGGGGTTATCTACATGTAACGAACTTTCTTCATTGTTCCAGAGGCAAGCTGCATGTAACGAACTTGTCCTTTTGTTCCAGAGGCAATCTGCGTGTACGAAGGCGGCGCGTGCGACTACGGCGAGACGGAGAACTGCCTGCGGAAGCAGTGCACCAGCGTGGAGCGGATCACCTCGCAGGAGTGCCGCACGTGTAACTACTTCAGCGGCGTCTGTCACAACGGCACGGTCCAGGACTGCGACAGTCTGCAGGCAGGTGAGAGGCAGATTAGGCTGTGTGAATCAGACGTCGTTTATGCGTGTTTGTGTATCTAGAACTAACTCAGTATTCATGCAGTTATGCCACCGCCAGACGTTATGCACTGTACACTAGGTGGGTCTGAAATTGGAGATGTCCTACCACTTCATATCCATACAGGAGGGCCTAGTATGCCCCCCTGAGGAACCCACGATGTTTTACTCCAGATGTTTTACAATCAATTGGTGGCCATGTATTCACGACCGGATAGCTCAACTATTCCTTCGGTGTGCCTCGTGCATCAGTGTCTTGATTATACTTATTATGTCGATATAAATGACCTAGTACCCACCTCTGCGGAACCCATGTGTATGTTTTACAGTAACGCAGGGTGACCAGGTGTTCACGACCGGGGAGCTGCGGTTCACGCTGACCCGGCGGCTGTCCTACCACCTGCTGCAGACCTACATCCCGTCCATCAGCATCGTGGCCATGTCCTGGATCTCCTTCTGGCTCAACAAGGACGCGGCTCCGGCCAGGACAGCGCTGGGGGTCACAACCGTCCTCACTATGATCACACAGGTAGGAAAACGCCTTTATGATTTAGATAAGTCTGGCACCTTATACAAGGCGCAAGAAAAACGCTGAATGCTCTTCATGTTTATCAATTCTTCACGAGAAAATCCTAATACTTCACCGTCTTTACTTTTGTTTCTCTTTTGTTTTTCTTTTTCCTCAGAGCGGGCGCACGGAGGCCATGCCGGAGGTGTCGTACGTGCGGGCCGTGGACGTCTGGCTGCTCGTCTGTCAACTCTTCGTCTTCCTGGCGCTCATCGAGTACGCCTCCGTCAACTACATCTCAAGGACTATCAGGGTACGCCTTCAAATTTTCTTAAAACTTTAATTTTCCTAACAAAAAAAGTATCCTAGCTGAAGAATTTTCATTAAATTGTAGTGAGTCACCGCTACAATGTAAGTAAATCTCTAAGGACTTTAGTAGTAGTTGTTTGAATTTTCTTTAACATTTATTTCCAAGCAAAAAAGGGTATCTTGTAGAGTTTGCTTTGAGAAATCTCTGCCCGATGCATTTCAAGAACTACGGAGACATATGTAAATCCCAAGTCGTATGTAGCAAACAAGTATCAGTGAAAAGACGAATGTCAACATTCCGTTATTTTTCCACTGTTCCTTCAGGCTAAGGTTGACACTCCCAGCGAACCTACAGAAAACTGCAGTTTCTTTAAGGTACAAGAAGACTGTCAGAATCAGAATCACCTTGAGACTCCCGTGAAGGTCACAAAGATGGACGGCAGGCAGATAGCCGAGAAAATAGACGAAATCAGCAAAATGCTCTTTCCTCTCTCCTTCCTCTTGTTCAACCTCCTCTACTGGTCGGTCTACTTCTTCGTGGTGCGCTGAAGTGCAAAACGTCACCACTAGCTGTGCAGAACGTCATCGAAACTTGGGCACAGGACCGTCAGACGTCATCATTCCATGAAAATGGACGCTTCGAACACACCGAGCGGTCTTATGTAGTGTCTTATGAACTCTTATCAGAAGGCCTTAGCCAAGGAAGAACAGAGCAATGGAGTGTGCCCATTTTTGGGGGACCAATAATACCATGTACCGTAGTGCTATTCTATTCAAAGGGTCTGCGAAGAAGGGCTGTCTTGATTCAATCGCGCCCCCTAGCGACTCGCCCACCAACTGACCTTGTGCGGAGTCGCCGAGAGCTTGTCCTACCGAGGAGCGACTTCAACATCAGAGGGCAGAAAAACTGGACAGAACACATAATGTGTATATAAATCCTAAAGTATTACCAGATCGACAACTACTTAACGAACAAATATGCAGATGATGCAGTTATGGTTATACGTTTTGGGTTTTAGGTAAATACTGCACGTGTCCTTCCCACCTCTATTTTCAAATCAAGAACATGTTGTGTTCTGTGCGATCTACCTGAGGCCTTGTAGATATTCCCTAGATGTGCCGCACAAGTAAAAGGACCAATAATGCCTCTGTGACTTGTCTTATATCATATCGAATATTTTTGTGGACCAAGTCTTGTAACCACATGTACATATCATGGGCTGAGGTGGACTTGTCTATTTCTACAGACGACATCCGTTGTTCAATCATTGCAACACATACTGGTCTTGTACAGGGTCACTATAATCTTTTTTTGACATTCTGAATGTACATACGCAATGACAGGAGTTTTTTGTGGTTTTAATTAACCTTACCGGTACCCAGCCCTAGTAAGGAACAAAACTGTATTTACAGGTCTGGGTTCGGCTGACAACGAGTGACATGGCAGTGAATGCTGTTTGTAGTCACAGTATTATCTAGTTAGCTGCCTAGTGACCCCCATTTTATATTGTTCTTGTTACAATTAAGAATTAACAATAAAGAAAAAAGACCTTTGTGGCATTAACAAAACACGTCGGGACATTTTCATGCAAATCGAGATGAATTCTGTTTTAGGTTATGGACATGTTACCCACAATTCCTGTCAATGCGCATGGGTACTCTGGATTGCCAACGAGTTTATCAATTACAATCATAAAGACCACCGTTCAGTTAGCCCCATGACCATGTATGGTTCTTAGAAGATATATCCTTGACTGAATTCATATATATCCTATTTTATGATTTTCCTTGAGTTATATCTGGTGCCTTTGCATGCTTTGGTCTACATAGAATACGTTTATTTCATTATCATCATCATTTCATTTAAACAAAAACGTCAAAGGCGAACGTCATTTACAGAAATAGCTCAGAACATCTTTCAGCCCATTTCAATAAGACACGGATCATCACAGTAGTTACGTCTACACTCATACAAAGATACATATCCAGAGAATGAAGGGGGGAAAATATAACGTACACTTAGCATTAAGGGTTTAATCACTTTCCAGACCATTAGCGGGTACCAGGCCTAGGAAAGTAGGTACAAGGAAAGTACATGATGAGGAAAGAACGTACTGAACGAGTCAATTCCCTAAGAAGATTCGATCGGCACTATATGTCCCCAGGTAATATACTGATTGGTAAAACGTACTACTGTAGTGTTACACACTGTGCACTGTGAAGTCTTGATGGTGCAATGTATAATGGTGCAGGACTATGTTCCACCTATGCCATGTCACTGGTACACCGGAAGAAACATAACAAGCCTTACTCTGTACATAACACTCTTGGAATAAATGTTTAACTGAACGAAACATCGAATAATGAGACGTTTGTCTTTTGTCTGACATAATATTAACATTTGTCTTCACAGAAACATGTCAAGATGCTCACATGTTTAAAGACATATATAGCCCCCCTCCCATATCCATTTCACCTTGAAAAACTCGCTTCGTTCAAGAAGAGATTTTACGCCTAACTTTCTTCCAAAGGTCGTCAGCACCCGTCCCAGAAGGAGACCACACACATCTAGAAGGTCCCATGTTTCCGCTGTCGCTGTTGTGACAGTAATTCTACTAAGAAACTTGTCTGTGGCAGCGTACAAGTCACTCCTTGTCGACCAAGCTGTTTGGACTCTAACTTTGACTACATGCACAGAAGCGCCACCTGTTGATCTGCACCGGTATTGCACCGGTATTGAGTGCTGCTTTGTGCACCAGGACATCTTGCTACTAAATTTAGTTACTGTAAATGCAAAAATTTTCGCGGTGGTTTTATGTTCGCGTTTTTCGCGTTGCAAGTTTACCGCGAAATTGAAACCACCGCGAACACTTTTGCATGGCAGTAAGAGACTACAGTGCATAGTGCTACCGCGAACTTAAAACCACCTTGAAAAGTCCTTTTCCCGCTATCGCAAATTTAAATCCCCGCGAACTTAAATGCATCTACAGTAATACGCTTTAGAGACGGGAAACAGTGATTCTGTTCCATTTATGTTTTTACAGACCCAAGTTTACATCATGTAAATTGACTGACGATTCACATTACGTTGTACACTATTTTTCGTACAATTGTTTGTATCGTTGTTTGTTATTGGCATTGATATTCCTTTAGATACAGAACGCAACACAACAATGATTTATCCATATATGTAAGACAAAGACACGATCTTGTGGCACAAAAGAACGGGACCCAATAAATACTGGGGAACATTGATATAAACTTGACACTCTAGGTCAACCAAGCACTAGTTTTATGATGATCTAAGCCAGTGATAATTTGGTCCATACAAGATACTGATATATTTTATCAATGTATCATACTGATAATGCATTATTCTGACACTTAGAATAGTAACGAGTCATTCGGATCGCATAGACAATTATTCTAAACTAAGACGAAGGTGTGTACTTTGGTGATCTCTTAACATGCAGAGGCAAAAGAAGATATATGTTGACTTTAGAGTGCTGTATCCACCATTCCTCACATGGAAAAACTTCACACTCGTCTTTAGCCCACCAACAATGCCCGATAGCATGGATTACACTCGCGAGACCAAAACACCATATCTAGATGAATAATATATCTAGATCATGAATACCAAATGCATTAGTGTAATCTACGGCATTGCTTCTCCAACTGCTCTGTACAGCAGCGAAGGCTGAAGCAGAAATGCTGGTGACAACCACACAGAAAGTGCAGCCGCGATCATTTTCTACGTTTCAATTTTCTGAAAGACGTCGTCATCAGCATCCGGGCTTTCCCTGTCCTTCCTACCAGTCTTCCGGTTGAGCACGTTCTGCATCATGACGTCATTTCCGTCAGCCTCCGGGCCGCCATTTTGAATCCCCTCGTCAGGATCGTCTGCATCATCCGGGACCTTTGTGGGCCCCTTCCCGCCTTCCGTTGACCCCTGGGTGTGCGAGACCTGCTCTTGGGGCATCACCTCCAGGGCTTTCTGCAAGGTTCGGGTCATTGAGTCTGCAAAAATAGATTAAAAGTTCTAAGATGAAAATTGTTAGTGCTGGTAACAATATAAATGGAGCATCCACGAAACATACTATTCGGATACTGCTACCTTACTCGTACTTGTATCCCAAGATGTAACGTTAGTTGTTATTGTGTAGTCTGCATACAATAACAATGTGACGTAGTAGAGAAAAACACTATCTCATTTGAACAGTATCTTCTTTAAATTTGTTTCATTTACATTCTATTCAATCTTGTCAAGAACAAAACGTTTATCCTGGATTTATTAGAACCCAATCATGTAAGGCCTGCAGATCGATTTGAGCTCCCAGTGGATAAAGAAAGATTCAACCATTTGTAATCTAACAGGGAATTTGAAGATATCTAGATGGAGTTAGGATTTTACAATTATTTCACACAACTTGATGTCAAACTTTGATGAAAAAATGACGAAGTTACCGAGCCCATCGACGAGCCACTTCGGCTTCGCCTTCCACCAGACACCGACGAAGTACACCGGCAGCCCCGATAGGATGATGCCGAAGCCCACCAGGCACTGGATAGGCGTCTCATAGATGGACACGATGACCAGGAACATGCAGGCCAGGACGAAGAAGATTGGGAGGGCGAGGTGTACCTGGGTGTACATACGCCTCGAATATCAAGTGCCCGTTTTGGGGGGGATACAAATGCATCAGTACATGATATAACACGGTACAGTAGCCGCTTTATGTCCCACGATAAACTGGCTGATACTGGTAACCTGTAGCTTGTCTGTTGTCCCATTCACAGCGGCACCATGCGACACGATACAGTACGACACTGCACACCGGCCAAGTACCTTGAATTCAATTGACAGGATGAGGTATGTCGGGCTTCATGACCAGCATTGTGCATGTGAACTGCACGATGATGACAATCCCACGCATGATACGACACAATACAAGTACACGACAACACACGAGGGACCTACACCTTGACCGGGCAGGACATGTCGGGTTGGAGGATGAGCTGCCAGATGATTGTTACCCAACAACGCGACACGACACTGCACGATACAACACGACAACGACACAACAGCGCACGACAGCCAAGCAGCTTGACCGGACGAGGCATATCCGGCTTCATGACGCGGAGGATGAGCTGGCCTATGATGGCGATGCCCGCTAACGACACGACAAGTTACGACAAAACACCACAGCGACACGGCAGCGCACGACATCGACACGTCAGCACACGACATCGACACCGACAGCACACGACAGCTAAGCACCTTGACCGGGCGAGGCATTTCCGGCTTCATGACGCGGAGGATGAGCTGGCCTATGATGGCGATGCCCGCTCACGACACGACAAGGTACGACACAACACGACAGCCCCACGACAAAGCACGACATCGACACGATAACGCACGACAGCCAAGCACCTTGACGGGACGGGGCATATCCGGCTTCATGACGCGGAGAATGAGCTGCCCGATGATGGCGATGCCCACACAGAGCCAGTTGAAGAAGCTGAAGTAGTTGATCAGGTCGAAGATGTCCCCCGACACCAACATCACCAGGGACATCAGGCACTGGTGAGGTGCAGAAGAAAATAAGATCGTACAACAAAGTAGAAATGTTTTGAATCTTGCAGCAGCCGCCTTACAAGATGTCTGAAAGTTTTTGCTGTTTCGCTGTCGCTGTTGCCACAAGCCTTTTGGGCGACAGTATTCAAAAGTCGATCCTGTGTACAAGTTAGAGAACATTATGTATGTTTATGCCTGTAAATGAACCTTTCTTTGCAATATAAATGTGTTTGGTCCGAGCGAAGGTGACAAAGGCATGTCTCATTCGATCGTTTATTCACACGTTCATTCATTCTGGCATTCATCCATGCATTCATTTATTCTCGCAAGCATATATTCATCCATGTATTCATTAATTCGTGCGTTCCGCATTGTGGGTGCCTTACCGTGAAGATGAGTGAGGGGACGGGAGTGAAGCGTCTGACGTGGATCATCGCCAGGATGTCGGGCAGGTGACCCTCGCGCGCCCCCACGAAGAACAACCTGCGGCAGACACACGTGGATAGCAGATTCAAAAGATTACTGACTTGGCCAAGTCTATTGAATAACGTATCAGACAATCTTAATTATCTGTACTCTATGGACTATTTAAAAATTTTATTTAAAAAATCGAACAGATGGCAACCTACGGAAAGGAGAATATCGCTCTACCCTTTCGGACCTACCCATATTTTTTCTATTTGCTTTTGGACAAACGAGGACAGTGTATCAGGTACCCATTTTTACACCTGGGTGTAGTGAGGAAGGTCGTGTATAGTGCCTTTCCCAAAGACACAACGTCAGGGGCATCAAATTCGGGATCACTGGATTCCGAGCCGAAGATCTATCAGTTACGTCACACACGACCCATGATTGACTCAAGATTAATCATTCACCCTATTTATATTTATGCAGACTTATACTATCTATACCCCACGTACAAGGGCTAATTCACAAAGATTCACTCATGATTCACAAAGAAATACGTGTTCTTCGTTGAGAAAGCATTTGTTGAATCTACAGGCATCCACTCCATTAATACCGTGATGACGTGAAGAGCGATCCGTTGACGCCCCCGAAAGTTGACATGGCGACGAAGACGGGAATAATCCAGTTCGCCACCCCGAGCAGACGGTCTCCATATGTCTAGGGAAAACATGGCTCACATTTACTTTTACGTGGAGTAGACAAATACGTACAATGTCGCACTGAAAATTCGAGTGATCATTATAACTTCATACTTATGAGATACTATCATAAACGTTGAGACAACAGTCCCTAATTATAACTGTGACTTCCATGCCAGGATAGGAATGACAACTCATTCGAGGTGCTGTCCACAGCCATGAATCCATAGCGTGCTACCATCTTCCCCCGGGATAGAAGGATGCCAACTTATTCTTATACTTATTCAAGAAACTTATCTTATTATTTCATGTAGTCATTTCAATGAAAGACGTTTATCCTCACCACGGCCACGGCGTTTGACTTGAGCAGTTCCTCCGGAGACAGAGTGGTGAAGTAGGCCACGTTAGCCAGGATGTACACTATGGTCACCAGGGGCAGGGAGATCACGATGGCCCGCGGTAGGTTCCTGGAATGGAAGCGACATGGTGGTAAGCTAGGTTCCTGGAATGGAAGCGACAAGGTTGTAAGGTAGGTTCCTGGAAAGGAAGCGACAGGGTTGTAAGGTAGGTTCCGGGAATGAAAGCGACAGGGTTGTAAGGTAGGTTCCGGGAAAGGAAGCGACAGGGTTGTAAGGTAGGTTCCGGGAATGAAAGCGACAGGGATGTAAGGTAGGTTCCGGGAATGGAAGAGAATGGTAGTAAGGTAGGTTCCGGGAATGGAAGAGATATGGTGGTAAGGTACGTTCTTGTAATTGAAGCGACAAGCCAAATGGTAAAATTGTATGGGACTTTGAAAGAAACATACGAGTGGCAATTGATTGATGACCCCGCAGACTTTTGACATTTATTCCCAAAGAAAATGATTACGCACCTGTACGGATTCTTCATCTCCTCTGTCACGAAGTTCAGGTAGTTCCTATTAGAAATAATGATACAAAAGTCTGTATTGAATATTTAAAACTTCTAATAAGGTGCAGAATCACTGCATATCTATTTGACTATCACTGTAAATGTTCATACTCGAATGGCGATTTTCATTATATAAATCGGTCTCCCGCTAGAGAAACATTAATGCAGAGATGTATACGTACAGTATGTTTTGTAAATCTGTTTGTTTTCTGCTTCTTATTTTTCTCATCACTTACCATCTTCTCCAACCGAAGAGTCCTAAGCAGAAGGTGAGCAGGATGAACACTATGTGTACCACCTGAACCTGACACTTACCAGCCCCCGTAAGCGAACAGCCCGGAGTAGAAGGCCAGCGCGATACCCCCCACGGAGCCTGACGTGCCGCGGAAGGACGTGTCGGGCTGAAGGTGCTCCGTCTCACCTGGTGGTACACAAGTGAAAGTTTAAACTCAAGGCCATACATAGCCGTGGACAGATCTTGATTGTCTGACGGGGTTTACACACCAGTCTCTTCAGAAGTACAGAAGGTGCGGGATGAAAAGCAAACAGCGGGTGGAATGGGTCACTCTAATCACAATAACCGTAAAAGCATACATAGACAATGACACAGAGATCTGTTTTGTTCTTCAAAGTATTTTAATCGACTTTTAGAAAATATAAAATCCATAAACATTTCGTTATCTCATTATTCTTAAAACCACCACCGGGTCATATGCAGTATACTCCATGATAAAAATTAAAATGTCAGTAATTGTGTTTTTGTAAGTAAACTAGAAGTACAGCGCAAGAGTATCCCCAACCCATATTTCATTTCTATTCCTTTTTTCTTTAGATTCTTTTGCTCTGAGGGTCAAAATTCCTTCTAAGGTAAAGTAGCCACATGACTCGTTCACACATCAGTCGTGTTCCAGGTTGAGGTATCTGTGCAGTAGAGCAGGTAAGGGTAGGAGGAAGATGCCGTCAGGTAGACACGCCTTCTCCATCAGTAGCCGTCTGACGGAACACCTGCACAGGTGTTTGAGTTGACAGGGCGCCGCCCACCTGTCCTCGGGTACCCAGGTGTTCCACTTCTGTGCGCACCTCTTCCTCTGATCGCGACTGTCCGGGACTTCTTCTGATGGTATTCTCTGGAACAAGTAATCAACCCAAATCATTTTGTGATCAACTTTATCTAATGGTAGGTCTTTATTGTGTACTAGACTGACAGTAGTAGTCCTTTGATTCTATTAGCTACTACATAATAATGCTAACGTGATATTCTGAGCCCACGCCGCGTGCCTTCGAAGTCGGTGTGTTACGCCAAAGGATATTATACAGGCTATATCGATACAGATATACTGAACAGATACCAAAATAACAAAAACTATGAAAAATACTGATATTGACACTTTGCGTCACTCAAGCGGCATCACTTGCCAAAAAATGGGACATTTCGCGATATAAACAGAGCTTGTGCACTTAAGGAGCTTGATATACCATGATTCTAAAAATGTGATAATTACAGTGAATATTAAGACACAAAAAAAGAATAGATCTGGACCTACCTGCAGGGGTACCCGCGGCATGGCTCTACAGAACAGTCTGAGGCACCGCTTCACCCGCTTGTCTGTGTCGTCATATCCGGTGTACATCCTGTTCTGGAAAACCAGGAACAGGCAGTGCACCGGCCGCTTCCGGAACTGACGTGGGGACCAGAGTTCCGGGTCCGCCCCGTGACGTAATAGCAGGCTGATCAGCCGCGGATGAATATAGTACGAGGCCTGGTGAAGGTACCCGAGACCGCGCCGCGAGTGCAGTTGATTGAGTAGGCTCACGATGTCACCTTCCGCGTTCTTGTGCGTCGCGCGTTTTGCGGCGTTTATGAAGTACTGCAGTTTGTCGTAGGATCGCCTGAGGGGGTACCAGGACGGGAGGCGGGTGCCGTTGGTCCTGTCGTCTATCTGCCGCATGATTCTCGTCACCAGGTTCTCAAAGCTCCATAACAGGTCCACGTAGAGCAGTTTGCCCAGGAACGGCGTGTCCGTAAGAATATCGAACCGCCAGCAACTACAGAGAGCCTGCTGGAAGATGTTGTAGGTCCGGGGGATCGGGGAGACAACCTTACGCTTGGTGAGGCCGCCCTTAACCCAGTGCCACCTGGTGTCGTTCCGTTCCTCGTGAAAATACAGGAGGTACCGCACGAAGTCCTCCACCTCCCGGGCTGACCGCACAGTGACGGTGTAGAACACCACGGGCTCGCCGCCCTGCCAGCCGGTGACGCTCTGTACGGCCTTGGTGCCGAAAAACTCGTGCAGGAAGAAGTTGCCATGTTGCTCGCCGTCGGTGCCGCCACGCACGCGGGCCTGGTACGTGTAGGACGTCTGGTCGCTCATCGTGTAACACAAGCCTGGCTATTTGGGCTGTTTAGAACGATAGAACGTCTCCCCGGTAACGCTCGATCCTCGCGTAAGCAGGGACACAAACGGCGGCGTTCTATGCGTTCTGTTTTGATCAACAGGGTTCTATTTGTACTAAAGAAACACCAAACAACCCTCCGGCAAAGGAGCAGACAACAAAATAAGCAGTGCGGTGGGACACTGGGGACGTTAGGGGGCTTTTGTTCTCTGTCTAAAGAAAATTAACAGTGCGGAGTGCAAACCCGTTAACGCACCTGTTGCTAAGACTCCACGAACGTACACTTGCCGATACTAATGTTAGCTCTAGATAATACGTGTGCCCGACGTGTGGGCTACACGTAGGGCACACGTGATGGTATAGCTCTGAAGGTTTCCCTTTAGATTAATTTACATAACATTAATTGACTGACTTATTAATCAGCACATCGCTGGCTCATTCATGCGTTCACACACACACACTGCCTCACCCTTGGCGAGCTGCATGACCCCGAGCCCGATGATCAGGGCGAGCGCCAGCAGCTTGGCGGCGGTGAACAGGTCCATCACCCGTGTGGCCCACCGCACCTTCCCGCAGTTTATCGCCGTCAGGATTGCTACAGAGAAACACGGGAAAATCCTGTTACACACACACATACACCAACACACTCACACACCCGTGTAGCCCATCGCACCTTCCCGCAGTTTATCGCCGTCAGGATCGCTGCAGGGAGACACGGGATAGTCTGTTATATAGACACTCTCAAATACACACTCCTCACACACACACACACAAGCTAACACAGACAAATTGCAGCGATGTTCATGAGTTGAGTTTCCACGAAAAAGATTAGAAAAGGGCGGTGGGTAGTGCCAAAACTCTTCCAGACAGAGCAATCTACTCTTTTAATTACAATCAATTCAAGCGACCACCTACAACGATCTACTGTGTCCGCTCTTAGAAAATGGACCATGGTCCTTCACACTGACTTAGTTTCCTTTCCATCGCGTCTAATGCCAACCAGTTGGTACAATTTCCGGACCCGACGTCCTTTCTTCCTAGAGTTTTCAAATCAATGCTCAATCACGTCTGACCGTTTCCAAAACCATATCCAGTTGCTTGAGTAACTGCTTTTTGGCCAATACTCAATCTCTTATTCCTGATCTTCTGGTTCTTCTGATCAGGCGATAACCGCTTTCCTCAGCGGACACAGATGTTCGTCTGCCCGCCCATCAATCATTCCTAACCTGCGCCGTTGCTAGGCGACGGCCTGTATGACTCCTAGTTTCCCGCCTTATCTTTCCGATCACTGCTGACGACTCCCGTGCTTTACATAACAAGCCGCGCAGATAAACTACAGGCGGCGAGATCAATCGTTCCTCGCCGCCGTCATCTCCTGAATCTCCGGCCCGACCTTTACTCATGCCGGGTCAGGAGATGGGCTTTAACGTTTTACATCAAACCGCCTTATCTGTGGTACACAGCGCTCTGCTGCAAGGCGATGGGGACTCGCAATGGAGAGGGACATGAATGACAACACATAAAAAAGTACATAAGGTATTGGCTACTTTGTGTGAACATCTATGGATCTCTTTTGAAGATTAAGAAATAAATTGATAAAGGTAATCTCGACTTCATTGCTGTCCTTTCCTTGGATTTGAAATATAGTTTTCATTTTGGAACTTTGACCTGCAAGATGAAGTTCATATTTTCAATTTTTTTTCTAAACGTCATTGCGCCGTATGTAATCAGTGCTTAACAGTACAACAGGCTACTGTGCTTTACAACATCAAAAGGATATTTCTTGTAATTTGTTTAGTTTGGGATCGACGGGATTTCATCGAATTACAATATGTTTCCTCCTGAAAACTCCCAGCTTCGCAGGTTTTTGATCGTCTGTCAAGTAATCAGTGCTAAACAGTACAACAGGCAACGGGAGAAGCCCGTCCGCGTTCTGGAACTACTGCTGGTATCATTGAAGGGAACAACGTCAAAAATGTACAAGTACCTGTGTGTAATAATATTCAAGTGACTTGACGTAAATCATGAAAAGAAAAATGATTGAGTCAAGGGGAAAGCATCAAAGGGACCACCCAAAAATGGCCAGATAGCTTATACAGAGGATGGTCATCGGTACGGGTTTGACTGTGTTCCTCTCTATGGTCTGTTGGTGCACACATTGACTGGATAGCGTGTGAACTCGGTGTTGGTTCGCAGTCTAGTTCTTTTCGATCGGCAATTTAATTCATTTTTTCTCCTTTGAGTTTTCAGTGGCTGGAATGAACTATTGTTGGGCTGAACGCATGAAACTTGCGTCATTTTTTTCTTCACTTTAATGCAATAATCACCAAAGCCCACAAGACTCAGCCATACGGTCTGCATTTCAAAGTAACAGCGTATTTTAGTACTTCTCTGAGACCAGAATAATAAGCGTCAATGTATCCTTTCTTGATAGTCTATATCCGTGCGTTCGCGACTGTAGAATTGTAATTGACATTTTTCCATAGAATTTTTTCCTTAAGGTAATTTCTGAATGGCTTATTACGTCATCAGTAATCACGGGGGTCCCTCGCGGCAGACGGGTCGTGTCAAGGGTCAACTCCCAGGGGCGTGACCTTTAACCTTTCCACCAGGCGATGACGGAAGCGACGGTCTAGCAGGTCATCGATTAGTGATAACAATCGACCGGGCTGGTGTGTGTAGTTACCCGAGGAAGACTATGTTTGATCGTGTACGCTGTAATTAAGTGGGCTAGACGGTTGGAAGGTGCTAAGTACAGGGTCTGCCATACTGGGCTAATGGCATGCTGCAATCTTTTAAGTGCTAAA